>NW_025798901.1:10475-19754 GCF_021613505.1 Equus quagga
CAGGGGAGGAGGAGCAGGTGCAGGGGAGGAGGAGCAGGTGCAGGGAGGAGGAGCAGCTGTGTGGAGGCCCAGGTCCCTCTCCTGTCCGACCCCACATCCCCTCTGCTCTGTGTGTCTGGGGTCCCTGCTGGAGCTTCCAGAGCCCCTGTGAGGTGACATTTGCTGGGGCAGCACAGGGCCCTGCTTTCCCGAGCACACATCCCTCTTGAGCCCTCGCGGCTCCAGGCCTGGAGCTCAGCCGAGTCTGAGCCTCTTCAGGCCCCTCAGTGGCCTCTGGGCCTCGAGTCCATGGTGTCTGTGGGTGACTGACCCTCATTAGGCCCAGCAGTCTGGTTGGTTCAGGGGCGTCTCCCTCTGAAGCAGGGACGCTCGTCCATATCATGTACCTGCAGAACCAGCATAGTTTCCAGAGAGTGCTGGCACCTACTGGGGATGCCCCGGGCATGGGGTAGATGTTTGTTTTTCTCAACTTCACCTAGGGATGCTGGAGCCGTAGGGCTGGCCTTTGCAGGATCACCTGCGCAGTCCGCCCATGTCCCCCAGGGTCCTCAGGCAGGGGTTCGAGGCTTCCCTGGATCCTGCCTCCTCTGTGGGTCAGTGTCCCTGCCACGGTCACGCTGTGTCTGTGCTCTTCAGTCTCAGTGAGTCCTGCTCCCGGGACCCTGGCCTGAGTCTCTCAGGTGGCAGTGGCCAGTGGTTGTGGCTGTATTGAGTCTGGGCCCAGCCCAACAGGGGGCAGAATTTGCAGGCCCAGAACCTGGTGCCCTTCACAGAACCGCCAGGCCATAAGTTTTAAGGATACATTTACCTCAGATATAGAATACATGACTTCACAACTATGTCTTTACAAGTGGTGACATGTGAGGGGACAAAGCACAGGGGTGGTCGCTTTCCTTCCCTCTGCTCTCCTCATGCCCCCCATGTGCCCTCCCTGGAGGTCTAAGCCTCTCACGGTTCTCTGGGTCCCTCCTGGGATTCCCTGTCAAAGCCCTGTCCCCCTGCCTCCTGTCCACCTGCTTATGGGGCTGCTGGGGGGGGGGGCCCCTTGGCTGCTTCTCTGGGTCTCCTTCTGTTACAGTCACTGAGCTGCCCTCTGACCACAGGAGATGTTTCTGGTCAGGAGTTGGCTGTATTTGCACAGGGACGGACACGGTGGCCCCAGGGACCTGTGTCGGGTGGAGGTTTTGGATGGGGGCTGTGTCACTGTGGGCATAGTAACTACTGTAGTAACTACCATAGTAACCATCACGGTGACACAGACCCCCACAAAATCCTCTGCCTGGCCCTGTGTCCTCTCCCCCTCACTGCCCCAGGCAGGCTCTGTGGGAACAGCCTGCATTTCCGGTGGTTTCTCCTCTGAACCTCGCGGGGGGTGGGGACGACCCCCCCGAGCCTCCGTGGGTCCATGGGCGGCTTTGCACATGGCCTCCTGCGTTCGCTGGCTGCAGCCCTGGGCACATCCTGTGAGGGAGGATGAGGAACACCGGCTCCCAGCGCAGGCGGCTCTGGATCCCCGTAGCCCGTGTGGTGGCTGGTTTGCCCGGCTCGAGCATGCTGGCTGTTTCTGTTCTGCTCCGGGCCTCTCTCAGGAACTGTCCCTGGCGTGGCCAGCGATGGTCCACCCCCCCCTCCCGGTTCTCGTCTCTGCTGGAATTTGCTGATGGGGCTGCTGTCCCACCTACCAAGTTTCCCATTGACAGGGGCCTGGCCTCTGCCACCTCACTCCCAAGGGGCCAGATCTCCGCGGTGGGCTTGATGAGACCCCGCCTCCTCTCTCCATGCCAGCATCGTGGGGCCACACCCACCCACGTGGGTCTCTCCCTGGTCTGGGGTCTCTGAGCTCAGCTTCCTGGACACTCTTGTTTACCGGCTCCGGGTGAGCGTGGACCTCCTTCCCAGAGTCTCTCACGGCCCCTCCCAGGGCCCCTGCCCGCTGAGGGGACCCGTGTGCTCCACTGGCCTCAGCCTTCGTCCTGGGAGCTGGACCCTGGGCTGCCCGCCGTCTGCAGCGCTGCCCTCCCAAGGGACAGGGGGTCCCAGAGTGGCTGCAGTGAGGTCTGCTCACCAGACGGCTCCGTCTGCCCTTCCAACAGGATTCTTACCCCCGACAGGCCTGGGGCCTGTGGTTGGTGAGCAGGCGGGCTGGGTCCCCCCACAGGGCCTGGGAAGTGGATACCCCGGTGAGTTCAAGGCCTGGCCTGCAGCCCTCCATCTGGCTGTGGGGACTGGTCTTAGTCTGAGTAGGGATGGCTGTGACGGGCTCGGGGATGCCGGCTCCCACCTGGGATCCGAATAGGGTGGGTGCCGAGTTCACTGGGCCCTTGCCGGGCAGGTCAGTGGTTCGCTCAGTGACCATCAGGGACCCTCACATTAGTCAAAGTGGTAGAAACAGATTCATTGTCACTATTGACAGTAGGGACAGAGTGACTCTATCTGGGGTTCACAGAGGACACGGGCATTTTAGCCTGAGATCCAGGGGGCAGGGAGGGTCTGAACAGGGCTTCAGTGCGGACCAAGAAGGGTGGTCCCTGAGGACGCCACGAGACTGCTGTGTCCCCTGGCCAGCAATGAAGAGTTGGCTCCTGTTCTCACAGAGTTGGGGGACCTGGGGCTCATCCTTCCTGTGGGCCCGTCTCTGAGGAGCAGATCGCAGGTTGTGGATGGAGATGCTCCTGGGTTGTGGGGAACACGCCCCTCACAGGGCAGAGGCAGGCTACTCAGTAAATGCTCCCAGGACGGGGGTCGGGGCTGAGTCAGGTGTTGGCTGGAACAGAGGGCTAATTCTTCCGCAGCGCTGGGCAGTCTCAGGCTGGGCTTTCATGGGTCTGGGTCTTTGTGGGACGCTGGCTTGGGCTGCCAGAAGCCTTGCAGGGGTGCGGTGGTCTCTTGGTGCAGGGGTCTGGACATTGGCTCCCAGCCTGGAATCTGGGATGTCAGTGCACACCCTGGGAACAGCACGGCTGTCAGGAGAGGCCTCGGGTTTCAGGCTTCAGGGGTCTGCAGTTCTGAGAGGCGGCGTTGAAGGAGGACTGAGTTGTGGGTGGGCCCCCGGAGGGGTTTGCTAATGGGCTCCCAAGGCCAAGGGCAGGCAGGGCTGACCTCAAGCTCTTGGTGGAAAATTTGTCACCAGTATGGATGACCACTCGAGTGAGGCTGTGCTGTGTAGTGAACCATCCCAGACGCAGCCCTGAGTCTCTGAGGCCTCTGGGTCTCTGAGGCTGGTGTAACGGTGTCTGTATTACCAGAGGGGGGTTCCTGGTTAGGAGCCAGGTCCTCCATGTGGGTTGGGCAGGAGGTGGAGGGGCGTCGGCTCCTCCGACGGGCTTTCCCTGGAGAGAAACTCACTGTGGTTGGATAATTAGTAGGGGGCACCTCGTGGCAATGACCTCAGCAAGACCCCCTGGAGCAGGAGCCTGCACAAGCCCGGTTCTGGGAGAGGCCCCTCGAGCCCTTTCAGGCCAGGCCAGGAATGGACCCACCTGCCTGGATCCACAGCCGGCTGGGAGGCAGCCCACCACCATCATCTTACCCTGCTTCTCTCCTCTGGTGAGCTCCTATGCAGCCGAGCATAGGCCGAGCTCCGGCGTCCGCACCTGTCGACCTTCCCAAGGGCCTCTGGGGTCCTGTTGGGAGCTGAGCTCTGACGGTTTGCCCGGTGCAGGCTCTGTCCTTCCCGATTCCTTTGGCCGGTGGTGATGAGAGCAAGGCGGTTTCTGCCAGCCTGCTGGGCTCTGGGCATGTGACTGTGGGGTCAACGTGGTCACCTCAGGGCCCTTGGAAGACCCCATCTGTGGGTGAGGGCTGTGCCTGGACTCAAGCCCATGGGCTGAGTCCTTGGGAGTGGCCCTGGAGGCAGAGGGTCTGGGTTCTGAGTCTTGGGCGCAGCCCCTCCTGGCCTGGAGGCCCAGCAGGTCCCAACAGGTTTTTGCTGCCGGGTCTGTTGCTGTGGTTGCTACCATAGTAGTTACACAGTAGGAAGGCCGTTGACAAAAAGTCCCGTGCATGGCACGAGGGCCCCTCCCTCCCAAGGGGCTACGGGTCCAGCATGGACTGTCTGCACCAGTCCCCATTGCACCTCTCTCCTCCAGAATTATGAGCAGTGGGTGGTCTGGCCATCACCCCCAGCCCTGTCTCCCCAGGAAGGGCATGTGTGACCGCTGCTGAAGGGGTGAGCAGAGACAAGACTCCAGGGAGCAGGCCCAGGGGCCATGGGGCCCACCTCAAGTCCTTTCAGGGTCCGGCAGAGCTGGGCTGAAGGGTTGCCCCAGATGGCAACCCCGTCTCCTGCAGTGGGTCACACACAGGCTCGGGGTCGGTGTCTGGATCTGGCTGACGTTTGGCCCTGCGGATGGTGTCAGTTCCTAGAAGCTCCTTGTGTCCGAGTCGGCAGTGAGTGTCCTCAGTGGGCTGGGCCAGGGAGGTTGGGTTCTGGCCAGGCTGAGAGGGCCCTTGTCTCAGAAGTGGAGGTCCAGCCCAGAGGGTCCCTGGGATGTGGGCTCGAGGATCCACGCCTCCTCCTGGCAGGAACGTTTCCCAAATCAAATTCAATCAGCTGCCCCTGAAGGGGAGCCCCGCCCCCCTTACTGGGACCTCTGGGCAGGGCCCCAACCCGCTTGGAGTGGTGAAAGGAGACCGGGTGGTGTGGGGTGTGGAGTGCTGTGGCATGTGCCTGTGTCTGGTGTGGGATTCGTAGGGTGCAGGATGGTGTAGGGTCCAGAGTGCTGTGGGGTGTGGGATGTGTGGGGTATGCGATTTTTGGGTTTGGGGTGGTGTATGGAGGGGAACATGGGGTATGGGGTGCTCTGGGATGTGGGTGGGGTGGGATGTACTGTGCGTGGGGTAAATGTGATGTGACCAGGTGGCCCAGTGGCCACAGGGCGGGGGAAGTACCAGCTCAGAGGGGCCAGCCCCACCTTCCTGTTGTCCCTGCCCCGCCAGGGGGGCTCCTAGGTCCTTGCACAGTGGGGTCTCTTTGCCTTCCAGCTGTTGTCCCCACTTGTGCCAAGGAACTGAACTTTCTGAACACCAGTGAACGGTAGCTGTGGGGCCCTCATGGTCTTGGGAGAGCCAGAGGGGTGCCCCTCTGAGGGATGTTTGTCTGCCATCTGGGCAGCTTCAGCCAGTTGGTTTCATGGTCCAACGAACTAGGACAGGAGCCTGGCGGTGGTGACTGCTCTTGTGTCGGGGAAGCTGGGGGCTGTGGGCCTTCCCTGGCCCTGTTGTCCCAACAGGTGTGGGTTCCAGCTGCACTGCTGTGGGAGTCACTGTACCCGAGGGATGTGGCCCTGCTCAAAAGCCTCGGGGAGGCGTCACTGCCTCTCGAGGGCAGGACCAAGACTTGGGCCATGGGGATGGGGTTTTTGATGAGCCCTGTGATGCTGTGGATGTAGACACATCCATGACCAGTACAGTCATACCACAGTGACACAGACCTGCACCGAAACCCCTCCGAGGGGCAGGGTCAGTGGGAACCTGGGATGAGGAGGCTGACCTGTGGATGGAGGCAGAGCCCCAGGAAGGCTGTGGGTGGGCTCAGCATGGGGGTGTTCTGCTGGGAGCATGGGGAGACCCCTCCCAGCAGGTGCACGGCAGCCACGCCCAGCTCTGTCCTGAGGCTCTATGGCTGCGTCTGGCAGACGTCTGTGCCCATTTGTGAGTCAACCCCACCGTGGCAGCCTCTGGGTTGATAAATTGTCCCCATACCATGGACGGGTCACTTTGTTGCCTGCAAGTGCCTCCCACTTAGGAGGCCGGAGGTGGCAGCAGGCAGGAATCACTATTCTTGTTCCTGGTGACCCTGGAACTCTGGGTCCAGATTGTGCTCCTGGTCCTGTGAGGGCGACTGAGAGAACAGCTGCAGCCTTGGCCCCACCTGGACACGGGCCTCTGGCTCTGCCTCCAGTGGAAATGGCCTCACGGGTCATCTCCCTTACCCTCTCCCTGTGGGCTCTGTCATGTTTAGGGCCTGCCTAGCATTCACGGCCGTGGTGACAGGAGAGCTCAGTGATTCTCTGGGCGGGCCTGCTCCTCCCTGGATGCAGCTTCAGTCCAATCTGTTCCAACAGGGCCTGAACCAGGGGCAGGGGAGGAGGAGCAGATGCAGGGCAGGTCCAGGTGCCTCTCCCGCCTGACCCCCCATCTCCTCTGCTCAGCCTGTCTGGGGTCCCTGCTGGAGCATCCAGAGCCCCTGTGAGGTGGCGTTTGCCGGGGCAGCACAGGGTCCTGCCCTCCCGAGCACACGTCCCTCCTGAGCCCTCACAGCTCCAGGCCTGGAGCTTGGCTGAGTCTGAGCCTCTTCAGGCCCCTCAGTGGCCTCTGGGCCTCGACTCCGTGGTGATTGTGGGTGACTGACCCTCATCAGGCCCAGCAGCTCTGGTTGGTTCAGGGGCGTCTCCCTCTGGAGCAGGGACACTTGTCCATATCGTGTCCCCTCAGAACCGGAGGAGCTTCCAGACAGCGCTGGCACCTGTCGGGCATGCCCGGGGCCGGTTAGATGTTTGTTTTCCTCGACTTGTCCAGGAGAGCCTGCAGCTGGAGGGCTGGCCCTTTGCTGGGACCCCTGCCCTGCAGCCCATGTCCCTGAGGGTCCTCAGGCCTGGGGAGTGAGTCTTCCCTGGATCCTGCCTCCTCTGTGCTTCAGTGTCCCTGCCCAGGGCCATGCTGCGTCTTTGTTCTTTGGTCTCAGGAGGTGGCCCTGCCTCTGGGACCCTGGCCCACGTCCCCAGGGTGGCAGGCAGGTGCTGGTGGCTGCATTGGGCTGGGGCTCAGCTCCACTCCGTCAGAAGCTGCAGGTCTAGAACCTGCTGGCCTTCCCAGAAACTCCAGGCGATACTTTTTAAAGGTATGTTTATGACAGGTGTAAAAAAATCTCATTAAAAATGTAGTGTCTGCACATGGTGAAATGTGAGAGGACAAAGCACAGGGGAGCCGCTTTCCTTCCCTCTGCTCTCCTCACGCCCCTCCCCCGCCCCGGCCCTTCCCAGAGATCTCAGCCACGCATGGTCTTCTGGGTCTGTCCTAGGATTCCCTGTCACAGCCCATGTCCCCCCTGCCTCCTGTCCACCTCCTTATGGGGTGGCGGGAGGTCCCTATGGTTTCTCTGGGTCTCCTTCTGTTACAGTCACTGAGCTGCTCTCTGACCCCGGGAGAGATTTCTGGTCAGGAGTCGGGTGTGTTTGCATGGGGACGGACATGGTGGCCCCGGGGACATGTGTCAGGCGGAGGTTTTGGATGGGGGCTGTGTCACTGTGGGCATAGTAACTACCATAACTATAGTCACAGTGACACAGGCCCCCACAAAATCCTCCGCCTGGCCCTGTGCCCTCTCCCCCTCCCTGGCTCAGGCCAGCTCTGTGGGAACAGCCTGTGCTTCCGGTGGTTTCTGCTCTGAACCTCGGGGTGAGTGGAGACGACCCACCTGAGTCTCTGCAGGCCCAGGGGCGGCTCTGCACACGACCTCCTGCGTTCGCTGGCTGGCAGCCCTGGGCACAGCCCTGTGTGGGAGGATGAGGAGCACCGGCTCCCAGTGCAGGGGGCCCTGGATCTCCGCGGCCTGTGTGGCGGCTGGTTTGCCCAGCTGGGGGTTCTGGCTGTTTCTGTTCTGTTCTGGGCCCTTCTCAGGTGTGGCCAGTGAGGGTCCACCTCCCCTGCCCCCATCTCGTCTCTGCTGGAATTTGCTGACGGGGCTGCTGTCCCACCTGCGAGGTTTCCGATCAACAGGGGCCTGGGCTTGGCCGCCTGACTCCCGAGGGGCCAGCTCCCTGCAGTGGGCATGAGGAGACGCCCACCTCCTCTCTCTGCACCTGCCTCATGGGGCTGTACCCGCCTGCACAGATGTCTCCCTGGTCTGGGGTCTATATGCTCAGCTTCCCGGACACTCTCATTTCCTGGCTCCAGGTGAGCGTGGACCTCCTCCAAGAGACTCTTGCTGCACCCCAGGGCCCCTGACTGCTGAGGGCACCCATGTACTCAGCCGGCCTCAGCCTTATTCCTGGGAGCAGGTGCCCGGGCTGCCCGCTGTCTGCAGTGCTGCCCTCCCGAGGGGCAGGGGGTCCCGGAGCGGCTGCAGTGAGGTCTGCTGGCTGGACAGCTCTGTCCGCCCTTCCTACAGGATTCCAGAGCCCCTGACATGCTGGTGGTGGGGGGGGGGGGGGGTGACAGGGTGGGCTGAGTCCCCACACAGGCCCCACGAGGTCAATGCCCGGGCAAGTCTTGTGCTTGGCCTGGTGCCTGTGAGCTGGGTGTGAGGACTGGGCTTGGCCTGAGGGGATGTGGCTGGTGAGGGGCTTGGGGTGGCCTCTGCCAGCTAGCATCCTTTTAGGATGGGCTCTGAGTTCACTGAGCCCTTGTTGTCCAGGTCAGTGGTTTGCTCAGTGACCATCAGGGACCCTCACATTAGTCAGAGTGATGAAACCAGATTCATTGTCACTATTGACAGCAGGGACAGAGTGACTCCTTCTGGGTTTGCACAGAAGACCAAGTCGTTTTAGAGGGAGAGCGAGGGGCAGGGAGGGGCTCTGGGCATGTGACCGTGGGGTCAGCGTGGTCACCTCAGAACACTTTGAAGCCCCCAGCCGTGGGTGAGGGCTGTGTGGTTGGGAGTGGCCCTGGAGGCTGAGGGTCTGGGTTGTGAGCCTTGAGAGCTGCCCCTCCTGGCCTTGAGGCCCCGCAGGTCCCAGCAGGTTTTTGCTGCTGCGTCTGTCACTGTGGTAGCATAACCATAACCGTAGTTACACAGTAGGAAAGTCCTTGACAAAAAGCCCTGCATGTGACAGGAAGGCCCCTCCCTACTGTAGCCCGTTGGCCCCCAGGTGAATTGCTGGGAGGAAACTAGCTTCCAGGGGAGTGGGCCCAGGTGCCCTGGGGGACACCTGAGTCCTTCTAGGGTGCAGGCAGAGCTGAGCTTAGCGGGCAGCCTCAGAGTTTGGCCCCATCTCCTGTGAGTGGCCCCCCAAAGACTGGGGGTTGGGGCCTGGATCTGAACCAGGACTGGCCTGGGGAGGGTGTCCTGTCCTAAAAGCTCCACGTGTCTGAGTCCACAGTGAGGGTCCTCGGTGGTCCACCCAGCATGTTGGATTTGAGCCAGGCCAAGAGAGCTGCTGGGCTCTGGGTGGACAGTCCAACCAGATGGGTCCCATGGTCGTGGGCACATGTGTCCACCCCTCTTGCTCAAAGGAATGTTTCTAAAATCAAATTGAATCCGCTGCCCATGAAAGAGAGCCCCTCCCTGCTACCTGGGACCCTAAGGCTGCACCCCAGCCTGCTTTGGGTAACACTTGG
>NW_025798902.1:0-95 GCF_021613505.1 Equus quagga
CACCTGCTCCTCCTCCCCTGCAGCTGCTCCTCCTCCCCTGCACCCGCGCCTCCTCCCCTGCACCTGCTCCTCCTCCCCTGCAGCTGCTCCTCCTC
>NW_025798902.1:195-1748 GCF_021613505.1 Equus quagga
CTGCTCCTCCTCCCCTGCACCTGCGCCTCCTCCCCTGCACCTGCGCCTCCTCCCCTGCACCTGCGCCTCCTCCCCTGTACCTGCTCCTCGTCCCCTGCACCTTCTCCTCCTCCCCTGCACCTGCTCCTCCTCCCCTGCACCTGCGCCTCCTCCCCTGTACCTGCTCCTCCTCCCCTGCACCTGCTCCTCCTCCCCTGCACCTGCTTCAGGACCTGCTGGAACCGATAGGACTGAAGCGGCATCCAGGGAACAGCAGACCCTCACTCAAAATCACTGAGCTCTCCCATCACCACAGCCGTGAATGCCACACAGGCTTTAGACAGGACAGAGCCCACAGGGGGATGGGACGGGAGATGGCCAGTGAGACAGTACTTGGTCTCAGGCAGAACTAGAAGTCCGGGTCCAGATGGGGCCAAGGCTGCTGGTGTTCTCTCAGTCGCCTCACAGGACCAGGAGCACAATCTGCAGGCAGAGTCCCAGGGTCAGCAGCATCCAGAGTAATGACTCCTGCCTGCTGCCACCCCTGCCCCCTGGGTGGAAGTCACCTCCTGGCCACAAAGAGACCCATTCAAGGTGTGGGGACAATTTATCAAACCAGAAGCCATCACAATGTTGTTGGTTCCCAAATGGGCACAGACACCAGCCCGATGCAGCCACAGAGCCTCAAGACAGAGCTGGGCGGAGCTGCGGTCCACCGGCCAAGAGGGGACTCCCCATGCTCCCAGAAGGACACCCTCATACCTAGCCCGCCCACAGCCTCCCTGGGGCTCTGCCCCCATCCACAGCTCAGTCTCTACATCGCAGGTTCCCATCCACCCCATCCCTCCGAGGGATTTGGGGGTAGGTCTGTGTCACTGTGGTATTACTCTTCTGCATATGATTGTATCAACCATACCCTCACAGCATCCAGGAAAAACCCCGTCACTGCCCTCCAGAGGCAGTGACACCGTCCCAGGATTTTGAATGAGGCTGCATCCCCTGGGTACAATGACTCAGTGGTAGAGCCGGAACCCACACCTGCTAGGGCAACAGGCACAGGGTGGCCCACTAACACCACTGCTTCCCCAACACTGCAGATGTCACCACCGCCAGGTTCCTGTCCTAGTTCATCAGATCGTGAAAGCAACGGGCCAAAGCCGCCCAGATCTCAGCCAGACGTCCCGCCAAGGGGCACCCCTGCGGGCACTCCCAAGACCAGGGGGGCCCCACAGACACCGTCCTCTGGGGTCCCAGCAGCAGCTTGTGAAGCTCTCCCTCGGGACACGTGGGGGCCAGGGCTGGAACCACAGCGATCCCTCTCTGAGAGGACCTGTCAGTCCCCCGGGCTGGACAGGAACAATATGAAGGGGGGCTGGACACCATGAACTGCAACCAACCCGGCCCTCCCTGTGGTCACTGGGCCACCTGGCCACATCGCTCATTCCCCACACCGCTGTGTGCTCCACATCGCCCACACCACACGAACCTCTCACCCCACAGCACCCAACACCCCTCAACTCCCGTTCCCCAAGTGTTACCCAAAGCAGGCTGGGGTGCAGCCTTAGGGTCCCAGG
>NW_025798903.1:0-1553 GCF_021613505.1 Equus quagga
CCTGGGACCCTAAGGCTGCACCCCAGCCTGCTTTGGGTAACACTTGGGGAACGGGAGTTGAGGGGTGTTGGGTGCTGTGGGGTGAGAGGTTCGTGTGGTGTGGGCGATGTGGAGCACACAGCGGTGTGGGGAATGAGCGATGTGGCCAGGTGGCCCAGTGACCACAGGGAGGGCCGGGTTGGTTGCAGTTCATGGTGTCCAGCCCCCCTTCATATTGTTCCTGTCCAGCCCGGGGGACTGACAGGTCCTCTCAGAGAGGGATCGCTGTGGTTCCAGCCCTGGCCCCCACGTGTCCCGAGGGAGAGCTTCACAAGCTGCTGCTGGGACCCCAGAGGACGGTGTCTGTGGGGCCCCCCTGGTCTTGGGAGTGCCCGCAGGGGTGCCCCTTGGCGGGACGTCTGGCTGAGATCTGGGCGGCTTTGGCCCGTTGCTTTCACGATCTGATGAACTAGGACAGGAACCTGGCGGTGGTGACATCTGCAGTGTTGGGGAAGCAGTGGTGTTAGTGGGCCACCCTGTGCCTGTTGCCCTAGCAGGTGTGGGTTCCGGCTCTACCACTGAGTCATTGTACCCAGGGGATGCAGCCTCATTCAAAATCCTGGGACGGTGTCACTGCCTCTGGAGGGCAGTGACGGGGTTTTTCCTGGATGCTGTGAGGGTATGGTTGATACAATCATATGCAGAAGAGTAATACCACAGTGACACAGACCTACCCCCAAATCCCTCGGAGGGATGGGGTGGATGGGAACCTGCGATGTAGAGACTGAGCTGTGGATGGGGGCAGAGCCCCAGGGAGGCTGTGGGCGGGCTAGGTATGAGGGTGTCCTTCTGGGAGCATGGGGAGTCCCCTCTTGGCCGGTGGACCGCAGCTCCGCCCAGCTCTGTCTTGAGGCTCTGTGGCTGCATCGGGCTGGTGTCTGTGCCCATTTGGGAACCAACAACATTGTGATGGCTTCTGGTTTGATAAATTGTCCCCACACCTTGAATGGGTCTCTTTGTGGCCAGGAGGTGACTTCCACCCAGGGGGCAGGGGTGGCAGCAGGCAGGAGTCATTACTCTGGATGCTGCTGACCCTGGGACTCTGCCTGCAGATTGTGCTCCTGGTCCTGTGAGGCGACTGAGAGAACACCAGCAGCCTTGGCCCCATCTGGACCCGGACTTCTAGTTCTGCCTGAGACCAAGTACTGTCTCACTGGCCATCTCCCGTCCCATCCCCCTGTGGGCTCTGTCCTGTCTAAAGCCTGTGTGGCATTCACGGCTGTGGTGATGGGAGAGCTCAGTGATTTTGAGTGAGGGTCTGCTGTTCCCTGGATGCCGCTTCAGTCCTATCGGTTCCAGCAGGTCCTGAAGCAGGTGCAGGGGAGGAGGAGCAGGTGCAGGGGAGGAGGAGCAGGTACAGGGGAGGAGGCGCAGGTGCAGGGGAGGAGGAGCAGGTGCAGGGGAGGAGGAGAAGGTGCAGGGGACGAGGAGCAGGTACAGGGGAGGAGGCGCAGGTGCAGGGGAGGAGGCGCAGGTGCAGGGGAGGAGGCGCAGGTGCAGGGGAGGAGGAGCAG
>NW_025798903.1:1653-1748 GCF_021613505.1 Equus quagga
GAGGAGGAGCAGCTGCAGGGGAGGAGGAGCAGGTGCAGGGGAGGAGGCGCGGGTGCAGGGGAGGAGGAGCAGCTGCAGGGGAGGAGGAGCAGGTG
>NW_025798904.1:0-5303 GCF_021613505.1 Equus quagga
CTGCACCCGCTCCTCCTCCCCTGCACCCGCTCCTCCTCCCCTGCACCTGCTCCTCCTCCCCTGCCCCTGATCCTCCTGCCCTGCACCTGCCTCAGGCCCTGCTGGAACTGATAGGACTGGGTTGCATCCAGGGAGGAGCAGGCCCTCCCTGAGAATCACTGAGCTCTCCCGTCACCACAGCAGTGAAAGCCACGCAGGCTTTAGACAGGACAGAGCCCACAGGGGGATGGCAAGGGAGATGACCAGTGAGGCCGCACGCAGCCCAAGTCAGAGCCAGAGGCCCGTGTCCAGGTGGGGCCAAGGCTGCTGCCTTCTCTCAGTTGCCCTCACAGGACCTGGAGCACAGTCCAGGCTGAGAGTCCCAGGGTCAGTGGCAGGAACAAGAACGACCCCTTCACTCTGCCACCTCTGGCCTCCTGGGTAAAATTCACCCTCTGGCCCCAAGGAGATCCATCCAGGGCGTGGGGGTCATTTATCAACCCATAGGGCATCACACTGAGGCTGGTTCCACAATGGGCACAGACGCCCACTCATCGCAGCCACGGAGCCTCAGGCCAGAGCTGGGCGTGGCTGTGGTCCACCGGCCAGGAGGGTTCTTCCTGTGCTCTCAACAGGACACCCGCATGCTGAGCCCTCCCACAGCCTCCCTGGGGCTCTGCCTGCGTGCACAGCTCAGCCTCAACATTCTGGGTTTCCACCTTCCCCGTCCCTGAGTGGGGTTTTGGGGCGTGTCTGTGTCACCATGGTATTACTATTCTGCATATGATTATTCCAACCACAGTGTCACAGCGCCCATCTAAAACCCCATCACTGCCCTCAAGAGGCAGTGGTGCCATCCCCAGGATTTTGAAGAGGGCCACATCCCATGGGTACGGTGACTCCCACAGCGGTGCAGCCAAAACCCACACCCACTGGGGCGACAGGCACAGCCCCCCAGTTCCCAGACACAGCAGATGTCGTCACTGCCAGGTTCCTGTCCAAGGCCATGGGACCATGAAAACAACTGGCCAAAGCTGCCCAGATCTCAGCCACACCTCCCTCACACCCCTGTGGGCCCTCCCAAGACAAGGAGGGCCCCAAGGACACCGTCTGCTGCAGTCAAGCCAGCAGCTTGTGAAGCTTGCCCTTGGGACATGTGGTGGCAAGAGCTGGAAGGCACAGAGGCGCCATTCAGGAAGGACCTGTGAGTCCCTCAGGCTGGACAGGGGCAATATGATGGTGGGGCTGGTCACCATGAGCTGGAACCAGCCCCATACTGGGTCATTGGGCCACCTGGCCCCACCACCCATTCTCCATGCCACTGTGTGCCCCACATCACCCACACCAGATGAACTGCAAACCTCATTGCACCCGACATCCCTCAACGCCAGTTCCCCAAGCATTGCCCCGAGTGGGTGGTGGTCCTGTTCTGTGGTTCTAGGAAGGTGGGAGGGGCTTCCCTTCAGGGATGGCTGAGTGAATTTGATTTGGAAATGCCCATTCAGGGAAGAGGGGTGGACACAGATGCCCACACTTTGGATCTCGCCTAGTTGGCCAGTCCACAGCAGAGCCCCGTGACCCTCTTGGCCTAGCTCAAACTCAACATGTCAGATGGCACACTGAGGACACTCATGGCACACTCGGACACGAGGAACTTCCAGGACTGGACACGCTTCCCAGCCAGCCCTTGGCCAGATCAAGACCGACCTTGAGCCTGTGTGGGTTCACTCCCAGGAGACGGGGCCACTCTCTGGGGCAGCCTCATAAGCCCAGCTCTGCTTTGATCCTAAAATGTCTCGGGGTGACACCCATGGTCATTGGTCTTGCTCCCACGGAAGCTTGTTTCCTCCCAGCTCTTCACTTGGGGATCTGGGACATCCGGTGAAAGGGGGCCCTCCTGCTTCCAACAGGGCTTTTTGTCAAAGACTTTCCTACTGTGTAACTACTATGATGCCTACCACAGTGACAGACACAGCAGCAAAAACCTGCTGGCACCCACTGGGCTTCAAGGCCAGGAGGGGCGGCTCTCAAGGTTATGAACCCAGACCGGAAGCCTCCAGGGCCGCTGCTAACCACTCAGCCCATGTGCTTGTGTCCAGGCACAGCCCTCATCAGTGGCTGGGGGCTTCAGAGGGCTCTGAAGTGATCACGCAGACCCCACAGCCACATGCCCAGAGCCTGGCAGGCTGGCAGAAACCGCCCTGCTCTCAACATCATCAGCCAAAGGAGTCAGGAAGGACAGAGTCTGCACCGGGAAAACCATCAGAAGTCAGTTCCACACAGAACCCCAGAGGTCCTCAGGGAGGCTGACAGGAGCAGATGCTGGAGCTGGGCCAGTGCTGGGCTGAATAGGAGCTAGCCCGAAGAGAGGCGGGGCAGGGGTCATGGGGTGGGACGCCTCCCCGTGTGCTGCGGATCCCAGACAGGTGGGTCCGTTCCTGGCCCAAGAGGGCTCCAGGGGCCTCTCCCAGGAGCGGGCTTGTGCAGGCTCCTGCTCCAGGGGGTCTCGCTGAGGTCACTGCCAGGAGGGGCACCTTGCTACATATCCACCCACAGTGAGTTTCACTCCAGGGAAAGCCCCTCAGAGGAGTCAGCCCCCCTCCACCTCCTGCCCAACCCGCACTCAGGACTTCATTCCAAACCAGGAGCCCACCCCCAGGAACACAGGAGCCTCAGAAACCCCAGTGCAGGGATGGGTCTGTCAGGCTTCAACTACACTGACCCCTCAGTTGAGTGGTCATCTGTCTTGGTGACCAGTATTCCTCAAAATGATTGAGGGTGGACCTTGCATGCCTTTGGCCTTGGAAGCCCCTCAGTAAACCTCTTCAAGGCCCTGCCTACAGCTGGGTCCTCCTGAAATGCCCCAGCTCAGAGCCAGGGACCCCTGGAATCTGGAACCTGAGGCCTCTGGTGACAGCTGTGCTCTGCCCATGAATACCCACCGAGATCCCAGAGCCCAGAGCAGGAGCCTCCTTCCAGACCCCTGCACACAGAGACCACCGCACCCCTGCATGGCTTCTGGCAGCCCAAGTCTGCCACCCACAGGGACCCCAGACCCCTAGAAGGCCGGCCTGAGACAACCCAGTGCTGCGGGAGAATTTGCCCTCTGTTCCAGCCAACACCTGACTCAGCACCAACCACCTTCCTGGGAGCATTTACTGAGAATCCTGCCTCTGCCCTGTGAAGGGCATGTGTCCCCACGACCCAGGAGTGTCTCCGCCCAGGACCTGGGACCCGGTCCTCATAGACGGAACCAGCAGGAAGGATGGGGACCCAGGCCACTGTCTCTGTGAGGACAGAGCCAACTCTTCATTACCCAACAGGTGACACGGTGGCCTCATGGGGTCTACACGGACCACCCTTCCTGAGTCCTCACTGGAGCCCCACTCGGCCCCTCCCTGCCCCTCCCTCTCCCTCTAAAATGCCTGTGACTCTGTGTAAACCCAGATGGAGTCACTCTGTCCCTGCTGTCAATAGTGACAATGAATCTTTCCAACACTTTAATGTGAAAGCCTTTGACCGTCACTGAGTGAACATGTGACCTGGACAACAAGGGCCCAGTGAACTCAGAGCCCACCCTAGAAGGATGCCGAGCGGCAGGGTTCATCCCAGAGCCACTCACAGGCCACATGCCCTCAGGCCAAGCCCCGTCCCCACAGCTGAATCCAGGCTCCACAACCAGGAAAAGACTCGCCTGGGCATCCACCTCGTGTGACACGTGGGGTGGTCTCAGCTTGCCCACTGGTATCCCCGAAGGTCACGGGCTTGTCAGGAGCCCTGGGATCCTGTTGGAAGGAGAGATAGATGGAGCTGTCCGGCCAGCAGACCACACAGGAGCTGCTCTGGGAGCCCTGATCCTCGGGAGGGCAGCACTGCAGACAGTGAGCAACCCGGGCTCTGGATCCCAGGATGAAGACTGAGGCCGGCTGAGCACACAGGTACCCTCGGTGGGCAGGGGCCCAGGGGGAGGAGGGGTGCAAGGTCCCTGGCAAGGAGGTGCACACTCACCTGGAGTCAGGAGACCAGAGTGTCCAGGAAGCTGAGCACAGAGACCCCAGACCAGGGAGACACCTGTGGGGTTGAGTGGAGGCAAACGCCCACTGGCCACACCAGGAAAATCTCCAGAGAGGGGCCCAGAGCAGAACAGAAATAGTCAGAACCCCAAGCCGAGCAAATCAACTGCCACACAGGCCTAGGGAATCAGGGCCGCCTGCGCTGGGAGCCGGTGCTCCTCGTCCTCCCACACAGGCTGTTCCTGGGGCTGCCAGCCAGCGAACACAGGAGGCCGTGTGCAGAGCCGCCCCTGGACCCAAGGAGGCTCAGGCAGGTCATCCCCCCTCACCCCGAGGTTCAGAGCAGAAACCACTGGAAACGCAGTCTGTTCCCACAGAGCTGGCCTGAGGCAGTGAAAGGAGAGGACACAGGGCCAGGCGGAGGATTTTGTGGGGGCCTGTGTCACCGTAGTGATTACTATGGTATTAGTGACTCCTACACACAGTGACATAGCTCCTGCCCAAAACCTCTGCCAGACACAGGTCCCCAGGGCCACCGTGTCCGTCCCCGTGCAAACACACCCGACTCCAGACTAGAAATCTCTCCTGGGGTCAGCGGGCAGCTCAGTGACTGTAACAGAAGGAGACCCAGAGAAGCCAAGGAGAGCCCCGCCACCCCATAAGGAGATGTGACAGGAGGCAGAGTCCACAGGTCAGCCTCTACATCCCAGGTTCCCATCTACCCCGTCCCACAGAGGGGATTGGGGGCGGGTCTGTGTCACCCTGGTATTACTCTTTTGAATATGGTTATAACAACTGCAGCGTCACAGCGTCCATCAAAAGAGGCCGTGACGCCTTCGCCAGGATTTGGAGCGAGGCTGCATCCCATGGGTACAGTGACTCAGTGGTGCAGCCGGAACACACACCTGCTAGGGCGACAGGCACAGGGCGGCCCTCGGCCCCCAGCGTCCCCAACACGACAGATGTCGCCACCACCAGGTTCCTGTCCAAGTCCATGGGACCGTGAAAGCAACGGATCAAAGCCACCAAATCTCAGCCAGACCTCCCTGCAAGGGGCACACTTGCTGGGTCCCCCAAGACCAGGGGGGCCCCATGGACGCCATCCGCTGGCGTCCCAGCAGCTTGTGAAGCTCTCCCTCGGGACGTGTGGGGACCAGGGCTGGAACCACAGAGACCTCACTCTGAGAGGACCTGGGAGTCCCCCTGGCTGGGCAGGGACAACACGAAGGAAGGGCTGGCCACCCTGAGCTAGGACTACACTCATCCTGTGGCCATGGGGCCACCTGGTCACACCACCCCTTCCCCATGCCA
>NW_025798905.1:0-5303 GCF_021613505.1 Equus quagga
TGGCATGGGGAAGGGGTGGTGTGACCAGGTGGCCCCATGGCCACAGGATGAGTGTAGTCCTAGCTCAGGGTGGCCAGCCCTTCCTTCGTGTTGTCCCTGCCCAGCCAGGGGGACTCCCAGGTCCTCTCAGAGTGAGGTCTCTGTGGTTCCAGCCCTGGTCCCCACACGTCCCGAGGGAGAGCTTCACAAGCTGCTGGGACGCCAGCGGATGGCGTCCATGGGGCCCCCCTGGTCTTGGGGGACCCAGCAAGTGTGCCCCTTGCAGGGAGGTCTGGCTGAGATTTGGTGGCTTTGATCCGTTGCTTTCACGGTCCCATGGACTTGGACAGGAACCTGGTGGTGGCGACATCTGTCGTGTTGGGGACGCTGGGGGCCGAGGGCCGCCCTGTGCCTGTCGCCCTAGCAGGTGTGTGTTCCGGCTGCACCACTGAGTCACTGTACCCATGGGATGCAGCCTCGCTCCAAATCCTGGCGAAGGCGTCACGGCCTCTTTTGATGGACGCTGTGACGCTGCAGTTGTTATAACCATATTCAAAAGAGTAATACCAGGGTGACACAGACCCGCCCCCAATCCCCTCTGTGGGACGGGGTAGATGGGAACCTGGGATGTAGAGGCTGACCTGTGGACTCTGCCTCCTGTCACATCTCCTTATGGGGTGGCGGGGCTCTCCTTGGCTTCTCTGGGTCTCCTTCTGTTACAGTCACTGAGCTGCCCGCTGACCCCAGGAGAGATTTCTAGTCTGGAGTCGGGTGTGTTTGCACGGGGACGGACACGGTGGCCCTGGGGACCTGTGTCTGGCAGAGGTTTTGGGCAGGAGCTATGTCACTGTGTGTAGGAGTCACTAATACCATAGTAATCACTACGGTGACACAGGCCCCCACAAAATCCTCCGCCTGGCCCTGTGTCCTCTCCTTTCACTGCCTCAGGCCAGCTCTGTGGGAACAGACTGCGTTTCCAGTGGTTTCTGCTCTGAACCTCGGGGTGAGGGGGGATGACCTGCCTGAGCCTCCTTGGGTCCAGGGGCGGCTCTGCACACGGCCTCCTGTGTTCGCTGGCTGGCAGCCCCAGGAACAGCCTGTGTGGGAGGACGAGGAGCACCGGCTCCCAGCGCAGGCGGCCCTGATTCCCTAGGCCTGTGTGGCAGTTGATTTGCTCGGCTTGGGGTTCTGACTATTTCTGTTCTGCTCTGGGCCCCTCTCTGGAGATTTTCCTGGTGTGGCCAGTGGGCGTTTGCCTCCACTCAACCCCACAGGTGTCTCCCTGGTCTGGGGTCTCTGTGCTCAGCTTCCTGGACACTCTGGTCTCCTGACTCCAGGTGAGTGTGCACCTCCTTGCCAGGGACCTTGCACCCCTCCTCCCCCTGGGCCCCTGCCCACCGAGGGTACCTGTGTGCTCAGCCGGCCTCAGTCTTCATCCTGGGATCCAGAGCCCGGGTTGCTCACTGTCTGCAGTGCTGCCCTCCCGAGGATCAGGGCTCCCAGAGCAGCTCCTGTGTGGTCTGCTGGCCGGACAGCTCCATCTATCTCTCCTTCCAACAGGATCCCAGGGCTCCTGACAAGCCCGTGACCTTCGGGGATACCAGTGGGCAAGCTGAGACCACCCCACGTGTCACACGAGGTGGATGCCCAGGCGAGTCTTTTCCTGGTTGTGGAGCCTGGATTCAGCTGTGGGGACGGGGCTTGGCCTGAGGGCATGTGGCCTGTGAGTGGCTCTGGGATGAACCCTGCCGCTCGGCATCCTTCTAGGGTGGGCTCTGAGTTCACTGGGCCCTTGTTGTCCAGGTCACATGTTCACTCAGTGACGGTCAAAGGCTTTCACATTAAAGTGTTGGAAAGATTCATTGTCACTATTGACAGCAGGGACAGAGTGACTCCATCTGGGTTTACACAGAGTCACAGGCATTTTAGAGGGAGAGGGAGGGGCAGGGAGGGGCCGAGTGGGGCTCCAGTGAGGACTCAGGAAGGGTGGTCCGTGTAGACCCCATGAGGCCACCGTGTCACCTGTTGGGTAATGAAGAGTTGGCTCTGTCCTCACAGAGACAGTGGCCTGGGTCCCCATCCTTCCTGCTGGTTCCGTCTATGAGGACCGGGTCCCAGGTCCTGGGCGGAGACACTCCTGGGTCGTGGGGACACATGCCCTTCACAGGGCAGAGGCAGGATTCTCAGTAAATGCTCCCAGGAAGGTGGTTGGTGCTGAGTCAGGTGTTGGCTGGAACAGAGGGCAAATTCTCCCGCAGCACTGGGTTGTCTCAGGCCGGCCTTCTAGGGGTCTGGGGTCCCTGTGGGTGGCAGACTTGGGCTGCCAGAAGCCATGCAGGGGTGCGGTGGTCTCTGTGTGCAGGGGTCTGGAAGGAGGCTCCTGCTCTGGGCTCTGGGATCTCGGTGGGTATTCATGGGCAGAGCACAGCTGTCACCAGAGGCCTCAGGTTCCAGATTCCAGGGGTCCCTGGCTCTGAGCTGGGGCATTTCAGGAGGACCCAGCTGTAGGCAGGGCCTTGAAGAGGTTTACTGAGGGGCTTCCAAGGCCAAAGGCATGCAAGGTCCACCCTCAATCATTTTGAGGAATACTGGTCACCAAGACAGATGACCACTCAACTGAGGGGTCAGTGTAGTTGAAGCCTGACAGACCCATCCCTGCACTGGGGTTTCTGAGGCTCCTGTGTTCCTGGGGGTGGGCTCCTGGTTTGGAATGAAGTCCTGAGTGCGGGTTGGGCAGGAGGTGGAGGGGGGCTGACTCCTCTGAGGGGCTTTCCCTGGAGTGAAACTCACTGTGGGTGGATATGTAGCAAGGTGCCCCTCCTGGCAGTGACCTCAGCGAGACCCCCTGGAGCAGGAGCCTGCACAAGCCCGCTCCTGGGAGAGGCCCCTGGAGCCCTCTTGGGCCAGGAACGGACCCACCTGTCTGGGATCCGCAGCACACGGGGAGGCGTCCCACCCCATGACCCCTGCCCCGCCTCTCTTCGGGCTAGCTCCTATTCAGCCCAGCACTGGCCCAGCTCCAGCATCTGCTCCTGTCAGCCTCCCTGAGGACCTCTGGGGTTCTGTGTGGAACTGACTTCTGATGGTTTTCCCGGTGCAGACTCTGTCCTTCCTGACTCCTTTGGCTGATGATGTTGAGAGCAGGGCGGTTTCTGCCAGCCTGCCAGGCTCTGGGCATGTGGCTGTGGGGTCTGCGTGATCACTTCAGAGCCCTCTGAAGCCCCCAGCCACTGATGAGGGCTGTGCCTGGACACAAGCACATGGGCTGAGTGGTTAGCAGCGGCCCTGGAGGCTTCCGGTCTGGGTTCATAACCTTGAGAGCCGCCCCTCCTGGCCTTGAAGCCCAGTGGGTGCCAGCAGGTTTTTGCTGCTGTGTCTGTCACTGTGGTAGGCATCATAGTAGTTACACAGTAGGAAAGTCTTTGACAAAAAGCCCTGTTGGAAGCAGGAGGGCCCCCTTTCACCGGATGTCCCAGATCCCCAAGTGAAGAGCTGGGAGGAAACAAGCTTCCGTGGGAGCAAGACCAATGACCATGGGTGTCACCCCGAGACATTTTAGGATCAAAGCAGAGCTGGGCTTATGAGGCTGCCCCAGAGAGTGGCCCCGTCTCCTGGGAGTGAACCCACACAGGCTCAAGGTCGGTCTTGATCTGGCCAAGGGCTGGCTGGGAAGCGTGTCCAGTCCTGGAAGTTCCTCGTGTCCGAGTGTGCCATGAGTGTCCTCAGTGTGCCATCTGACATGTTGAGTTTGAGCTAGGCCAAGAGGGTCACGGGGCTCTGCTGTGGACTGGCCAACTAGGCGAGATCCAAAGTGTGGGCATCTGTGTCCACCCCTCTTCCCTGAATGGGCATTTCCAAATCAAATTCACTCAGCCATCCCTGAAGGGAAGCCCCTCCCACCTTCCTAGAACCACAGAACAGGACCACCACCCACTCGGGGCAATGCTTGGGGAACTGGCGTTGAGGGATGTCGGGTGCAATGAGGTTTGCAGTTCATCTGGTGTGGGTGATGTGGGGCACACAGTGGCATGGAGAATGGGTGGTGGGGCCAGGTGGCCCAATGACCCAGTATGGGGCTGGTTCCAGCTCATGGTGACCAGCCCCACCATCATATTGCCCCTGTCCAGCCTGAGGGACTCACAGGTCCTTCCTGAATGGCGCCTCTGTGCCTTCCAGCTCTTGCCACCACATGTCCCAAGGGCAAGCTTCACAAGCTGCTGGCTTGACTGCAGCAGACGGTGTCCTTGGGGCCCTCCTTGTCTTGGGAGGGCCCACAGGGGTGTGAGGGAGGTGTGGCTGAGATCTGGGCAGCTTTGGCCAGTTGTTTTCATGGTCCCATGGCCTTGGACAGGAACCTGGCAGTGACGACATCTGCTGTGTCTGGGAACTGGGGGGCTGTGCCTGTCGCCCCAGTGGGTGTGGGTTTTGGCTGCACCGCTGTGGGAGTCACCGTACCCATGGGATGTGGCCCTCTTCAAAATCCTGGGGATGGCACCACTGCCTCTTGAGGGCAGTGATGGGGTTTTAGATGGGCGCTGTGACACTGTGGTTGGAATAATCATATGCAGAATAGTAATACCATGGTGACACAGACACGCCCCAAAACCCCACTCAGGGACGGGGAAGGTGGAAACCCAGAATGTTGAGGCTGAGCTGTGCACGCAGGCAGAGCCCCAGGGAGGCTGTGGGAGGGCTCAGCATGCGGGTGTCCTGTTGAGAGCACAGGAAGAACCCTCCTGGCCGGTGGACCACAGCCACGCCCAGCTCTGGCCTGAGGCTCCGTGGCTGCGATGAGTGGGCGTCTGTGCCCATTGTGGAACCAGCCTCAGTGTGATGCCCTATGGGTTGATAAATGACCCCCACGCCCTGGATGGATCTCCTTGGGGCCAGAGGGTGAATTTTACCCAGGAGGCCAGAGGTGGCAGAGTGAAGGGGTCGTTCTTGTTCCTGCCACTGACCCTGGGACTCTCAGCCTGGACTGTGCTCCAGGTCCTGTGAGGGCAACTGAGAGAAGGCAGCAGCCTTGGCCCCACCTGGACACGGGCCTCTGGCTCTGACTTGGGCTGCGTGCGGCCTCACTGGTCATCTCCCTTGCCATCCCCCTGTGGGCTCTGTCCTGTCTAAAGCCTGCGTGGCTTTCACTGCTGTGGTGACGGGAGAGCTCAGTGATTCTCAGGGAGGGCCTGCTCCTCCCTGGATGCAACCCAGTCCTATCAGTTCCAGCAGGGCCTGAGGCAGGTGCAGGGCAGGAGGATCAGGGGCAGGGGAGGAGGAGCAGGTGCAGGGGAGGAGGAGCGGGTGCAGGGGAGGAGGAGCGGGTGCAG
>NW_025798906.1:0-1332 GCF_021613505.1 Equus quagga
CCCTGCACCGGCTCCTCCTCCCCTGCACCTGCTCCTCCTCCCCTGCACCGGCTCCTCCTCCCCTGCACCCGCTCCTCCTCCCCTGCACCTGCTCCTCCTCCCCTGCACCTGCCTCAGGCACTGCTGGAACCCATAGGGCCGAGCTGCATCCAGGGAGGACCAGGCCCTCCCGCAGAATCACTGAGCTCTCCTGTTGCCACGGAGGGGAAGGCCACGCAGGCTTTAGACAGGACAGAGCCCACATGGGGCCGGCGAGGGAGATGGCCAGTGACGCCATGCTCGGCCCGAGGCAGAGCCAGAGGCCCGTGTCACGTGGGGCCAAGGCTGCAGCTGTTCTCTCAGTCGCCTTCACAGGACCAGGAGCACAATCTGGACACAGAGTCCCAGGGTCAGCTAGAGAAAGAATAGTGACACCTGCACGCTGCCGCCTCTGGCCTCCTGGGTAACATTCACCCTCTGGCCCCAAGGAGATCCATCCAGGGGGTGGGGGCCGTTTATCAACCCATTGGTCATCACACTGAGGCTGGTTCCACAATGGGCACAGACGCTCACCCATCGCAGCCACGGAGCCTCAGGACAGAGCTGGGCGTGGCTGTGGTCCACCGGCCGGAAGGGGTCTCCCCCTGCTCTCAGCAGGACACCCGCATGCTGAGCCCTCCCACAGCCTCCCTGGGGCTCTGCCTGCGTGCACGTCTCAGCCTGCACATCCTGGGTTTCCACCTTCCCCGTCCCTCAGTGGGGTTTGGGTGCGTGTCTGTGTCACCGTGGTATTACTATTCTGCATTTCGTTATTACAACCACAGTGTCACAGCGCCCATCTAAAACCCTGTCACTGCCCTCAAGAGGCCGTGACGCCGTACCCAGGGTGTGGAGCGAGGCTGCATCCCATGGGTACAGTGACTCAGTGCTGCAGTGGGTACACAAACCTGCTAGGGCGACAGGCACAGGGCGGCCCTTGGCCCCCAGCTTCCTCAACACGACAGATGTCACCACCACCAGGTTCCTCTCCAAGTCCATGGGACCGTGAAAGCAACGGACCAAAGCCACCAAATCTCAGCCAGACCTCCCTGCAAGGGGCACACTTGCTGGGTCCCCCAAGACCAGGGGGGCCCCATGGACGCCATCCGCTGGCATCCTAGCAGCTTGTAAAGTTCTTCCTCGGGACGTGTGGGGACCAGGGCTGGAACCACAGAGACCCCACTCTGAGAGGACCTGGGAGTCCCCCTGGCTGGGCAGGGACAACACGAAGGTGGGGCTGGCCACCCTGAGCTAGGACTACCCTCACCCTGTGGCCATGGGGCCACCTGGTCACACCACCCCTTCCCCATGCCA
>NW_025798907.1:0-1332 GCF_021613505.1 Equus quagga
TGGCATGGGGAAGGGGTGGTGTGACCAGGTGGCCCCATGGCCACAGGGTGAGGGTAGTCCTAGCTCAGGGTGGCCAGCCCCACCTTCGTGTTGTCCCTGCCCAGCCAGGGGGACTCCCAGGTCCTCTCAGAGTGGGGTCTCTGTGGTTCCAGCCCTGGTCCCCACACGTCCCGAGGAAGAACTTTACAAGCTGCTAGGATGCCAGCGGATGGCGTCCATGGGGCCCCCCTGGTCTTGGGGGACCCAGCAAGTGTGCCCCTTGCAGGGAGGTCTGGCTGAGATTTGGTGGCTTTGGTCCGTTGCTTTCACGGTCCCATGGACTTGGAGAGGAACCTGGTGGTGGTGACATCTGTCGTGTTGAGGAAGCTGGGGGCCAAGGGCCGCCCTGTGCCTGTCGCCCTAGCAGGTTTGTGTACCCACTGCAGCACTGAGTCACTGTACCCATGGGATGCAGCCTCGCTCCACACCCTGGGTACGGCGTCACGGCCTCTTGAGGGCAGTGACAGGGTTTTAGATGGGCGCTGTGACACTGTGGTTGTAATAACGAAATGCAGAATAGTAATACCACGGTGACACAGACACGCACCCAAACCCCACTGAGGGACGGGGAAGGTGGAAACCCAGGATGTGCAGGCTGAGACGTGCACGCAGGCAGAGCCCCAGGGAGGCTGTGGGAGGGCTCAGCATGCGGGTGTCCTGCTGAGAGCAGGGGGAGACCCCTTCCGGCCGGTGGACCACAGCCACGCCCAGCTCTGTCCTGAGGCTCCGTGGCTGCGATGGGTGAGCGTCTGTGCCCATTGTGGAACCAGCCTCAGTGTGATGACCAATGGGTTGATAAACGGCCCCCACCCCCTGGATGGATCTCCTTGGGGCCAGAGGGTGAATGTTACCCAGGAGGCCAGAGGCGGCAGCGTGCAGGTGTCACTATTCTTTCTCTAGCTGACCCTGGGACTCTGTGTCCAGATTGTGCTCCTGGTCCTGTGAAGGCGACTGAGAGAACAGCTGCAGCCTTGGCCCCACGTGACACGGGCCTCTGGCTCTGCCTCGGGCCGAGCATGGCGTCACTGGCCATCTCCCTCGCCGGCCCCATGTGGGCTCTGTCCTGTCTAAAGCCTGCGTGGCCTTCCCCTCCGTGGCAACAGGAGAGCTCAGTGATTCTGCGGGAGGGCCTGGTCCTCCCTGGATGCAGCTCGGCCCTATGGGTTCCAGCAGTGCCTGAGGCAGGTGCAGGGGAGGAGGAGCAGGTGCAGGGGAGGAGGAGCGGGTGCAGGGGAGGAGGAGCCGGTGCAGGGGAGGAGGAGCAGGTGCAGGGGAGGAGGAGCCGGTGCAGGG
>NW_025798908.1:0-2509 GCF_021613505.1 Equus quagga
CTGCCTGGGCCACATTCAGGCCCCGACCCCCATCTGTGTGGGCGCACCCACAGGACTCCAGAGGCCCTCAGGGAGGCTGCCAGGAGCAGAGAACATCCCAGAGCCCCTCAGGCCACATATCCCCAGGCTCAGCCCAGTCCCCACAGCCCACTCCCAGGCTCCAAACCCAGGACAAGACTCGCCTGGTCATCCACCTCATGGGGCCTATGGAGTGGTCTCTACCTGTCCACTCACCCCCCAAAGGTGCAGGCACATCAGAAGACCTGCAATCCTGTGGGAAGGGCAGACAGAGCCATCCGGCCACCAAAGCTCACTGCAGCTGCTGTGGAACCCCCTGCCCCTCGGGAGGACAGCACTGCAGACGGCGGGCAGGCCGGGCTCCAGCTCCCAGGATGAAGGCTGAGACCAACGAAGAACATGGGTGCCATCAGCAGGCATGGGCCCTGGCAGGGTCGTGAGAGTGTCTGGGAGGAGGTCCACGCTCACTCGGAGCCGGGGAATGAGAGTGTCCAGGAAGCTCAGCTCAGAGACCCCAGACGAGGGAGATACCTGTGCGGGTGGGGGCAGCCCCAACAGGTGGGCGCAGAGTTAGGAGATGGGGTCTCCTCATGCTCACGGTGGGGGCGTCGCCTCTCAGGAGGCAGGTGGCCGAGCCCAGGCTGCTGTCGACTAGAAACTTCGGGGGTGGGACAGCAGCCCCATCAGCAAATTCCAGCAGAGACAAGAGGGCGGCGGGGGAGGTGGACCCTCGCTGGCCACACAAGGGACCGTTCCTGAGAGGGGCCCGCAGAGCAGAACAAAAACAGCTAGAACCCCGAGCTGGGCAAGCCGCCCGCCACACGGGCCGCGGTGGATCCAGGGCCCCCTGCGCTGGGAGCCGGTGCTCCTCATCCTCCCACACAGGGCTGTGCCCGGGGCTGCCAGCCAGCGAACGCAGCAGGCCGTGTGCAGAGCCGCACCTGGACCCACGCAGGCTCCGGCAGGTGGTCCCCAGTCACCCAGAGGTTCAGAGCAGAAACCACCGGAAACGCAGGCTGTTCCCACAGAGCCAGCCAGAGCCAGGAGGGGGAGAGGGCACAGGGCCAGGCAGAGGATTTTGTGGGGGCCTGTGTCACCGTGACTATAGTTATGGTGGTGCTTACTACTACACACAGTGACACAGCCCTTGCCAAAAACCTCTGCCTGACACAGGTCCCCGGGGCCACCATGTCCGTCCCCGTGCACACACCCGACTCCTGACCAGAAATCTCTCCCGGGGTCAGAGGGCAGCTCAGGGACTGTAACTGAAGGAGACCCAGAGAAGCCAAGGGGACCCCCAGCCGCCCCATGAGGAGGTGGACAGGAGGCAGGTGGACAGGGCTGTGACAGGGAATCCCAGGAGGGACCCAGAAGACCATGAGGGGCTGAGGTGTCTGGGGAGGGCCCAGGGGGAGTGTGAGAAAAGAGAGGGAAGGAGAGTGGCCCCCTGTGCTTTGTCGTGTCACATTGTCACCAAATGCAGACACTTCATTTGTAAACTCATGCCTTGATAGTTGAGGTTAATGTGTCTTTAAAACAGTTCACCTGGCAGTTCTGGGAAGGGCGCCACGTCCTGGACCTGTGGCTTCACTCTTCATGGCAGGGCCAAGCTTGACGCAGCCATTGCCACTCAGGGGATGTGGGCCAGGGGCCCTCGAGGCAGGGATGCCTGCTGAGATCAAGGAGCAACGACACAGCATGAACCTCGGCAGGGACACGGAGGTACACAGGAGGAAGAATTCTGGGGAAGATTCGTTCCCAAGGGGTGACAACCATCAGGGACATGGGGGGCAGGGCCGGGTCCTAACAATAGGCCAGCCCTCCAGCTCAGGATCTCGTGGGGAAGGGTTGAGAAGGACAAACATCTAATCTGCCCCGGGCATTCCTGACAGGTGCCAGTGCTCCCTGGAAGCTCAGGCTGGTTGTGTGGGGGACTAGATACAGACGAGAGTCCCTGCTCCAGAGGAAGACACCCCTGAACAAACCAGAGCTGCTGGGCCTGATGAGCATCAGTCACCTAAAGTCACCATGGACTCGAGGCCCAGAGACCACTTAGGGGCCTAAAGAGACTCAGAACCAGCAGAGCTCCAGGCCTGGAGCCGCGAGGGCTCAGGAGGGACGTGTGCTCAGGAAGGCAGGGCCCTGTGCTGCCCCAGCAGACGTCACCGCACAGGGGCTATGGATGCTAGAGCAGGGACCCCAGACAGGCGGAGAGGAGGGCATGTGGGGTCAGGCTGGAAGGCACCTGGGCCTCCACAGCTGCCCCTCCTCCCCTGCACCTGCTCCTCCTCCCCTGCACCCGCTCCTCCTCCCCTGCACCCGCTCCTCCTCCCCTGCACCCGCTCCTCCTCCCCTGCACCTGCACCTCCTCCCCTGCACCCGCTCCTCCTCCCCTGCACCCGCACCTCCTCCCCTGCACCCGTACCTCCTCCCCTGCACCTGTACCTCCTCCCCTGCACCGGCTCCTCCTCCCCTGCACCTGCTCCTCCTC
>NW_025798909.1:0-2509 GCF_021613505.1 Equus quagga
GAGGAGGAGCAGGTGCAGGGGAGGAGGAGCCGGTGCAGGGGAGGAGGTACAGGTGCAGGGGAGGAGGTACGGGTGCAGGGGAGGAGGTGCGGGTGCAGGGGAGGAGGAGCGGGTGCAGGGGAGGAGGTGCAGGTGCAGGGGAGGAGGAGCGGGTGCAGGGGAGGAGGAGCGGGTGCAGGGGAGGAGGAGCGGGTGCAGGGGAGGAGGAGCAGGTGCAGGGGAGGAGGGGCAGCTGTGGAGGCCCAGGTGCCTTCCAGCCTGACCCCACATGCCCTCCTCTCCGCCTGTCTGGGGTCCCTGCTCTAGCATCCATAGCCCCTGTGCGGTGACGTCTGCTGGGGCAGCACAGGGCCCTGCCTTCCTGAGCACACGTCCCTCCTGAGCCCTCGCGGCTCCAGGCCTGGAGCTCTGCTGGTTCTGAGTCTCTTTAGGCCCCTAAGTGGTCTCTGGGCCTCGAGTCCATGGTGACTTTAGGTGACTGATGCTCATCAGGCCCAGCAGCTCTGGTTTGTTCAGGGGTGTCTTCCTCTGGAGCAGGGACTCTCGTCTGTATCTAGTCCCCCACACAACCAGCCTGAGCTTCCAGGGAGCACTGGCACCTGTCAGGAATGCCCGGGGCAGATTAGATGTTTGTCCTTCTCAACCCTTCCCCACGAGATCCTGAGCTGGAGGGCTGGCCTATTGTTAGGACCCGGCCCTGCCCCCCATGTCCCTGATGGTTGTCACCCCTTGGGAACGAATCTTCCCCAGAATTCTTCCTCCTGTGTACCTCCGTGTCCCTGCCGAGGTTCATGCTGTGTCGTTGCTCCTTGATCTCAGCAGGCATCCCTGCCTCGAGGGCCCCTGGCCCACATCCCCTGAGTGGCAATGGCTGCGTCAAGCTTGGCCCTGCCATGAAGAGTGAAGCCACAGGTCCAGGACGTGGCGCCCTTCCCAGAACTGCCAGGTGAACTGTTTTAAAGACACATTAACCTCAACTATCAAGGCATGAGTTTACAAATGAAGTGTCTGCATTTGGTGACAATGTGACACGACAAAGCACAGGGGGCCACTCTCCTTCCCTCTCTTTTCTCACACTCCCCCTGGGCCCTCCCCAGACACCTCAGCCCCTCATGGTCTTCTGGGTCCCTCCTGGGATTCCCTGTCACAGCCCTGTCCACCTGCCTCCTGTCCACCTCCTCATGGGGCGGCTGGGGGTCCCCTTGGCTTCTCTGGGTCTCCTTCAGTTACAGTCCCTGAGCTGCCCTCTGACCCCGGGAGAGATTTCTGGTCAGGAGTCGGGTGTGTGCACGGGGACGGACATGGTGGCCCCGGGGACCTGTGTCAGGCAGAGGTTTTTGGCAAGGGCTGTGTCACTGTGTGTAGTAGTAAGCACCACCATAACTATAGTCACGGTGACACAGGCCCCCACAAAATCCTCTGCCTGGCCCTGTGCCCTCTCCCCCTCCTGGCTCTGGCTGGCTCTGTGGGAACAGCCTGCGTTTCCGGTGGTTTCTGCTCTGAACCTCTGGGTGACTGGGGACCACCTGCCGGAGCCTGCGTGGGTCCAGGTGCGGCTCTGCACACGGCCTGCTGCGTTCGCTGGCTGGCAGCCCCGGGCACAGCCCTGTGTGGGAGGATGAGGAGCACCGGCTCCCAGCGCAGGGGGCCCTGGATCCACCGCGGCCCGTGTGGCGGGCGGCTTGCCCAGCTCGGGGTTCTAGCTGTTTTTGTTCTGCTCTGCGGGCCCCTCTCAGGAACGGTCCCTTGTGTGGCCAGCGAGGGTCCACCTCCCCCGCCGCCCTCTTGTCTCTGCTGGAATTTGCTGATGGGGCTGCTGTCCCACCCCCGAAGTTTCTAGTCGACAGCAGCCTGGGCTCGGCCACCTGCCTCCTGAGAGGCGACGCCCCCACCGTGAGCATGAGGAGACCCCATCTCCTAACTCTGCGCCCACCTGTTGGGGCTGCCCCCACCCGCACAGGTATCTCCCTCGTCTGGGGTCTCTGAGCTGAGCTTCCTGGACACTCTCATTCCCCGGCTCCGAGTGAGCGTGGACCTCCTCCCAGACACTCTCACGACCCTGCCAGGGCCCATGCCTGCTGATGGCACCCATGTTCTTCGTTGGTCTCAGCCTTCATCCTGGGAGCTGGAGCCCGGCCTGCCCGCCGTCTGCAGTGCTGTCCTCCCGAGGGGCAGGGGGTTCCACAGCAGCTGCAGTGAGCTTTGGTGGCCGGATGGCTCTGTCTGCCCTTCCCACAGGATTGCAGGTCTTCTGATGTGCCTGCACCTTTGGGGGGTGAGTGGACAGGTAGAGACCACTCCATAGGCCCCATGAGGTGGATGACCAGGCGAGTCTTGTCCTGGGTTTGGAGCCTGGGAGTGGGCTGTGGGGACTGGGCTGAGCCTGGGGATATGTGGCCTGAGGGGCTCTGGGATGTTCTCTGCTCCTGGCAGCCTCCCTGAGGGCCTCTGGAGTCCTGTGGGTGCGCCCACACAGATGGGGGTCGGGGCCTGAATGTGGCCCAGGCAG
>NW_025798910.1:0-7010 GCF_021613505.1 Equus quagga
CCAAGTGTTACCCAAAGCAGGCTGGGGTGCAGCCTTAGGGTCCCAGGAAGCAGGGAGGGGCTCCCTTTCATGGGCAGTGGATTCAATTTGATTTTGGAAACGTTCCTTTGAGCAAGAGGGGTGGACACATGTTCCCATGTCCCTGGGACCCATCTGGTTGGACTGTCCACCCAGAGCCCAGCAGCTCTCTTGGCCTGGCTCAGACCCAACAAGCTGGGGGGCCCACCAAGGACCCTCAAGGCACACTCAGACATGAGGAGCTTCCAGGACTGACACACTCCCAAGGCCAGTCCTGGGCCAGAACAAGACCAACCCCGAGCCTATGTGGGACCACTTGAAGGAGACGGGGCCACCGTCTGGGGCAGCCCCCTAAGCACAGCGCTGCTGGGACCCTAAAAGCACTCAGGGTGCCACCCAGGGCCCCTGGGCCCACTCCCCTGGAAGCTTGTTTTCTCCCAGCCCTTCAGTCAGGGACCTGGGGCCTCCAGCAGGGAGGGGCCTTCTGGTCACTTGCAGGGCTTTTTGTCGGGGACCTTCCTACTGTGTTACTACAACTATAACTACCACAGTGACAGACCCAGCAGCAAAAACATGTTGGAATCAGCTTGGCCTCAAGGCCAGGAGGGGCGGCTCTCAAGGCTCAGAACCCAAACCCTCAGCCTCCAGGGCCGCTCCCAACCACTCAGCCGTGGCTTGTGTCCAACACAGCCCTCACTTGCGGCTGGGGGCTTCAAAGGATTCTGAGACGACCACACTGACCCCATGATCACACACCCAAAGCATGTGTAGGTGAGCTGTGCCCCAGGGCTGCCAGCCAGCAAACGCAGGAGGCCGTGTGCAGCGGCGCCCCTGGGCCCACAGAGGCTCGGGTTGGTCGTCCCCACTCACCTCGAGGTTCAGAGCAGAAACCACCGGAAACACAGGCTGTTCCCACAGAGCCGGGCTGAGCTAACGAGGCGGAGAGGGCACAGGGCCAGGCGGAGGATTTTGTGGGGGCCTGTGTCACCGTGATGGTTACTATAGTAGGAGCTGCTATACCCACAGTGACACAGGCCCCATCCAAAACCTCCGCCTGACACAAGTCCCCAGGGCCACCGTGTCCGTCCCCATGCAACACACCTGACTCCTGACCAGAAATCTCTCCCAGGGTCAGAGGGCAGCTCAGGGACTGTAACTGAAGGAGACCCAGAGAAGCCAAGGGGACCTCCCACCGCCCCATAAGGAAGTGAACAGGAGGAGGGGGACAGGGGCTGTGACAGGGAATCCCAGGAAGGACCCAGAAGACCATGAGGGGCTGAGATCTCTGGGGAGGGTCCGGGTGGCTCGAGGAGAGCAGAGGGCCCTCCCATGCTTAACCGCCTCACGTCGTCACCACCTGCAAACACTACATTTTTAATGAGATTTTTTAAACCTGATGTAAATATATCTTTAAAATGTTATCACCTGAGGTTCTGGGAAGGCCAACAGGTTCTGGACCCACAGCTTCTGCCCCTGTGGAACTGGGCCCGGCTCAATGCAGCCACCACTACCTGCCACCTGCCACCCAGGGGACATGGGTGAGGGTCCCAGGGGCTGGGTTGCCCACTGAGACCAAAGAACAAAGACACAGCATGGCCGTGGGCAGGGACACTGAAGCACAGAGGAGGTAGGATCCCAGGGAAGACTCACTCCCCAGGCCTGAGAACCCTTGGGGACAAGGGCCGGCAGGGCATGGGTCCCAGCAAAGGGCCAGCCCTCCAGGACCAGCATCTCCTTGGGAAGTTGAGAAAAACAAACGTCTAACCTGCCCCGGGCATCCACCACAGGTGCTGGCACTCTCTGGAAGCTCAGGCTGCTTCTGGGGGGACACGCTATGGACCAGGGTTCCTGCTCCAGAGGGAGACACCCCTGAACCAACCAGAGCTGCTGGGCCTCGTGAGGGTCAGTCACCCACAGTCACCATGGACTCAAGGCCCAGAGGCCACTGAGGGGCCTGAAGAGGCTCAGACCCAGCCAAGCTCCAGGCCTGGAGCCGCGAGGGCTCAGGACAGGCGTGTGCTCGGGAAGGCAGGGCCCTGTGCTGCCCCAGCAAACTTCACCTCACAGGGTCTCTGGATGTCCAGCAGGGACCCCAGACAGGTGGAGCAGAGGGGATGGAGGTTGGGCGGGAGAGTCACCTGGGCTTCCCTACCGGCTCCTCCTCCCCTGCACCTGATCCTCCTGCCCTGCACCTGCCTCAGGCCCTGCTGGAACCGATAGGCCTGAGCTGCATCCAGGGAGGAGCAGGCCCTCTCGGAGAATCACTGAGCTCTCCTGTCACCACAGAAGTGAAAGCCACGCAGGTTTCAGACAGGACAGAGCCCACAGGGAGAGGGGAAGGGAGGTGGCCAGTGAGGCCGTGCTCAGCCCGAGGCAGAGCCAGAGGCCCATGTCCAGATGGTTCCAAGGCTGCTGCCTTCTCTCAGTCGCCCTCACAAGACCCGGAGCACAATCTGGACCCAGAGTCCCATGGCTTGGGCATCGAGAATGACTCCTGCCTGCTGCCACCTCTGGCCTCCTGGGTGGGAGGCACCTTCTGGCCCCAAGGTGACCCATCCAGGGAGTGGGGACAATTTATCATCCAGAGCTGTCACAGTGGGGTTGACTCCCAAATGGGCACAGACACCAGCCTGACGCAGCCACGGAGCCTCAGGACAGAGCTGGGCTTGGCACCTGCCGGGGGGGTCTCCCTGTGCTCCCAGCAGGACGCCTGCATGCTGAGCACCCCACAGCCTCCCTGGGGTTCTGCCTCCATCCACAGCTCAGCCCCGACATCCCAGTTTCCCGCCGACCCTGCCCCTCGGAGGAGTTTGAGGTGGGTCTGTGTCACTGTGGGATTTACTGTTCTGGGTGCAAATGCTCATTACAACCACAGCAACACAGCGCCCATCCACACCCCATCCCCATAGCCCAAGCCCGTGATGTTATCCCCATCATTTGGAGCGAGGCTGCATCCCCTGGGTACAGTGACTCAGCGGGGCAGCCGGAACACAAACACGCTGGGGCGACAAGATCAGGGGTGGCCCACAGCCCTTATGATTCCCCAACACAGTAGATGTCACCACCACCAGGTCCCTGTCCAAGTCCATCAGAGCGTGAAAGCCAGAGGCGAAAGCCGTCCAAATCACAGCCAGACCTCTCTCCAAGGGTCACCTCTGCCGGCCCTCCCAAGACCAGGAGGGATCCAAGGACACCTTCTTCTGGCATCCAGCCAGCAGCTTGGGACGATCCCTCCCTCAGAATACGTGGGGGTCAGGGCTAGAAGGCACAGAGACCACACTCTGCAAGGACCCTGTGAGTCCCCCTGGGTGGAAAGGGGCAAGTCGAAGGTGGGGCTGGCCACCCTGAGCTAGACTACCCCCACCCTGTGGCCATTGGGCCACCTGGCCACACCACCCATTCGCCACCGTGAGCTCCACATCACCCACACCACACGAATTCCACACCCCACAGCACCCGACACCCCTCAACTACTGTTCCCCAAGCGTTGCCCAAAGCAGGTTGGGGTCCTGCCCTGTGGTTCCAGGAAGGCAGGAGGGGCTTCCCTTCAGGGGTAGCTGAGTGAATTTGATTTTGGAAAGTACCTACAAGGAAGAGGGGTGGACACATGTGTCCACATCCCTGGGACCCACCTGGTCAACCCATCCACCCCAGAGCCCAGAGGCCCTCTTGGCCTGGATCAAACTCAACATGCCAAGTGGCCCACCGAGGACCCTCACTACACACTCAGACATGAGGACATTCCAGGAATGGACACCCTCCCCAGGCCAGTCCTGGGCCAGATCCAGGCACCAACCCCAAGCCTGTGTGGGAGGGCTCACAGGAGAAGGGGCCAATCTCTGGGGCAGCCCCCTAAGCCAGCTCTGTTTGCACCCTAAAGGGACTTGGGTGCCACCCAGGGAACCCTAGGCCCGCTCCCCTGGAAGCTTGGTTCCTCCCAGCCCTTCACTCAGGGGCCAGGGACATCCGGCAGGGGAGGGGGGCCCTCCTACCAGGCACAGGGCTTTTTGTCAAAGACCTTCCTATTGTGTAACTACAGATATAGCTCCCACAGTGACAGACCCAACGGCAAAAACCTGCTGGGATCCGCTGGGCCTCCAGGCCAGGAGCAGGAGCTCTCAGGCCTCAGAACCTAGACCTTCGGCCTCCAGGACCACTCTCAACCACTCAGCCAATGGGCTTGTGTCCAGGCACAGCCCTCACCCGCAGCTGGGGGCTTCAAAGGGCTCTGAGATGACCACGCTGACCCCATAGCACATGCCTAGAGGCTGGAAGGCTGGCAGAAACCGCCCTGCTTTCAACACCACCAGCCAAAGGAATGAGGAAGGACAGAGTCTGTACCAGGAAAAGCGTCAGAGGTCAGCGCCCAACAGGACCCCAGAGGCCCTTGGGGAAGCTGATGGGAGCGGACACTGGAGCTGGGATTGTCCTCGGCTGCATAGGAGCTCACCTGATGAAAGAGGCAGGGCAGGCTTCACGGGGCGGAAGGGGGGTGACACACCCTGCAGTTGGTTGTGGATTCCAAGGCAGGTATGTCCATTCCTGGGCCCAGTGAACTCGGAAACCCTGCCATTAGGATCCCAGGCAGCAGAGGCCATCCCTGGGCCCCACTCAGGCAAAGCCCAGTCCTCACAGCCATTCGCTGGAACCACGCTCAGCACAAGACTCACTCGGGCATCCACATTCATAAGCCTGTGGGGGGACCCAGCCTGCCTACTTGACCGCTGAGGCCCCAGGTCCGTCGGGAGCCCTGGAATCCTGTAGGAAGGGCAGACAGAGCCATCTGGCCAGCTGACCTCACTGAAGCCACTCTGGGACCACTTGTCCCTCAGGAGGATAGCGCTGTGGACGGCGGGCAGCCCAGGCTCCAGCTCCCAGGATGAAGGCTGAGGCAGGCTGAGCACACGGGTGCCCTTGGTGAGCAGGGGCCCTGGGGGGCTGCAAGAGTCTGAGGAGGAGGTCCACACTCACCCAGAGCCGGGGAACGAGAATGCCCAGGAAGCTGAGCTCAGAGACCCCAGACCAGAGAGACACCTGTGTGGGCCAGTGCAGCCCCCATGAGGCGGGCGTGGAGAGAGGAGGTGGGGGTCTCCTGGTGTCCACCACAGGGAGCTGGCCTCTCGGGAGTCAGGCGGCCGAGCCCAGGCTGCTGTAGGTGGGAAACCTTGCGGGTGGGACAGCAGCCCCGTCAGCAAATTCCAGCAGAGACAAGATGAGGATGGGGGGGTGGGGTGGACCCTCGCTGGCCACGCCAGGGACCGTTCCTGAGAGGGGCCAGGAGCAGAACAGAAACAGCCAGAACCCCGAGCTGGGCAAGCCGGCTGCCACACAGGCCTCAGTGGATCCAGGGCCGCCTGCACTGGGAGCCGGTGCTCCTCGTCCTCCCACACAGGGCTGTGCCCGGGACTGCCAGCCAGCGAACGCAGGAGGCCGTGTGCAGAGCTGCCCCTGGACCCATGCAGGCTCGGGCGGTCGTCCCACTCACCCCGAGATTCAGAGCAGAAACCACCGGAAACACAGGCTGTTCCCACAGAGCCAGCCCGAGCCAGTGAGGGGGAGAGGGCACAGGGCCAGGTGGAAGATTTTGTTGGGGCCTGTGTCACCGTGATGGTTACTATGCTAGTGGTTATGACTACACACAGTGACACAGCCCCCGTCAAAAACCTCTACCCAACACACGTCCCCGGGGCCACCGTGTCCATCCCCGTGCAAACACACCAGACTCCTGACCAGAAATCTGTCCCGGGGTCAGAGGGCAGCTCAGTGACTATAACAGAAGGAGACCCAGAGAAGCCAAGCGGACCTCCCATCGCCCCATAAGGAGGTAGACAGGAGGCAGGGGGACAGGTCTGCGACAGAGAATCCCAGGAGGGACTCAGAAACCATGAGGGGCTGAGATCTCCGGGGAAGGGTCAGGGGGGCCGTGAGGAGAGCAGAAGGAAGGAGAATGGAGAATGACCCCCTGTGCTTTGTCCCCTCACACTGTCACCACATGAAGACACATGTTTGCAATGAGATTCTTTTTATTTTATTATTTTTTTTTTTTGAGGAAGATTAGCCCTGAGCTTACATCTGCTGCCAATAATCCTGCTTTTGCTGAGGAAGCCTGGCCCTGAGCTAACATCCATGCCCCTCTTCCTCTACTTTGTATGTGGGACGCCTGCCACAGCATGGCTTGCCAAGCGGTGCCATGTCCACACCAGGGATCCGAACCGGCGAACCCCAGGCCGCCGAAGCAGAACGTGCGCACTTACCGCTGCGCCACTGGGTCAGCTCCAAGAGATTCTTTTTAAATCTAATGTAAATGTATCTTTAAAACTTACTGCCTGGCGGGTCTGGGAAGGGCATCGCGTCCTGGACCTGTGGCTTCAGGCCTGCAGGGCTGGGCCCAGGCTCAACACAGCCACTGCCACTCAGGTGACACAGACCCAGGTCCCAGGGGCAGGGGCACCCACTGAGACTAAAGAGCAAAGACACAGCATGGCCGTGGGCAGGGACAGCGAGGTGCAGAGGAGGCAGAATCCTGGGGAAGATTCGTTCCCAAGGGCTGAAGATCCTCGGGGACACGAGCCCACAGGGCAGGCTCCAGGGAAAGGGTTAGTCCTTGGCTGTAGCATCTCCTGGGGAAGTTGAGGAAAGCAAAGACCAACACCAGCCGAGGCATCCCCTCAGGTGCCGGCGCTCTCTGGAAGCTCCAGGTGGTTCTGGGGAGACACGATATGGACCAGCACCCCTGCTCCAGAGGGAGACGCCCCTGAACCAACCAGCGCTGCTGCGCCTCATGAGGGCTCAGGAGGAACGTGTGCTCAGGAAGGCAGGGCCCTGTGCTGCCCCAGAAAACGTCATCTCACAGGGGCTCTGGATGCTCCAGCAGGGACCCCAGACAGGCGGAGAGGAGGGCATGTGGGGTCGGGCAGGAGAGTCACCTGGGCCTCCACAGCTGCTCCTCCTCCCCTGCACCGGCTCCTCCTCCCCTGCACCTGCTCCTCCTC
>NW_025798911.1:0-7010 GCF_021613505.1 Equus quagga
GAGGAGGAGCAGGTGCAGGGGAGGAGGAGCCGGTGCAGGGGAGGAGGAGCAGCTGTGGAGGCCCAGGTGACTCTCCTGCCCGACCCCACATGCCCTCCTCTCCGCCTGTCTGGGGTCCCTGCTGGAGCATCCAGAGCCCCTGTGAGATGACGTTTTCTGGGGCAGCACAGGGCCCTGCCTTCCTGAGCACACGTTCCTCCTGAGCCCTCATGAGGCGCAGCAGCGCTGGTTGGTTCAGGGGCGTCTCCCTCTGGAGCAGGGGTGCTGGTCCATATCGTGTCTCCCCAGAACCACCTGGAGCTTCCAGAGAGCGCCGGCACCTGAGGGGATGCCTCGGCTGGTGTTGGTCTTTGCTTTCCTCAACTTCCCCAGGAGATGCTACAGCCAAGGACTAACCCTTTCCCTGGAGCCTGCCCTGTGGGCTCGTGTCCCCGAGGATCTTCAGCCCTTGGGAACGAATCTTCCCCAGGATTCTGCCTCCTCTGCACCTCGCTGTCCCTGCCCACGGCCATGCTGTGTCTTTGCTCTTTAGTCTCAGTGGGTGCCCCTGCCCCTGGGACCTGGGTCTGTGTCACCTGAGTGGCAGTGGCTGTGTTGAGCCTGGGCCCAGCCCTGCAGGCCTGAAGCCACAGGTCCAGGACGCGATGCCCTTCCCAGACCCGCCAGGCAGTAAGTTTTAAAGATACATTTACATTAGATTTAAAAAGAATCTCTTGGAGCTGACCCAGTGGCGCAGCGGTAAGTGCGCACGTTCTGCTTCGGCGGCCTGGGGTTCGCCGGTTCGGATCCCTGGTGTGGACATGGCACCGCTTGGCAAGCCATGCTGTGGCAGGCGTCCCACATACAAAGTAGAGGAAGAGGGGCATGGATGTTAGCTCAGGGCCAGGCTTCCTCAGCAAAAGCAGGATTATTGGCAGCAGATGTAAGCTCAGGGCTAATCTTCCTCAAAAAAAAAAAATAATAAAATAAAAAGAATCTCATTGCAAACATGTGTCTTCATGTGGTGACAGTGTGAGGGGACAAAGCACAGGGGGTCATTCTCCATTCTCCTTCCTTCTGCTCTCCTCACGGCCCCCCTGACCCTTCCCCGGAGATCTCAGCCCCTCATGGTTTCTGAGTCCCTCCTGGGATTCTCTGTCGCAGACCTGTCCCCCTGCCTCCTGTCTACCTCCTTATGGGGCGATGGGAGGTCCGCTTGGCTTCTCTGGGTCTCCTTCTGTTATAGTCACTGAGCTGCCCTCTGACCCCGGGACAGATTTCTGGTCAGGAGTCTGGTGTGTTTGCACGGGGATGGACACGGTGGCCCCGGGGACGTGTGTTGGGTAGAGGTTTTTGACGGGGGCTGTGTCACTGTGTGTAGTCATAACCACTAGCATAGTAACCATCACGGTGACACAGGCCCCAACAAAATCTTCCACCTGGCCCTGTGCCCTCTCCCCCTCACTGGCTCGGGCTGGCTCTGTGGGAACAGCCTGTGTTTCCGGTGGTTTCTGCTCTGAATCTCGGGGTGAGTGGGACGACCGCCCGAGCCTGCATGGGTCCAGGGGCAGCTCTGCACACGGCCTCCTGCGTTCGCTGGCTGGCAGTCCCGGGCACAGCCCTGTGTGGGAGGACGAGGAGCACCGGCTCCCAGTGCAGGCGGCCCTGGATCCACTGAGGCCTGTGTGGCAGCCGGCTTGCCCAGCTCGGGGTTCTGGCTGTTTCTGTTCTGCTCCTGGCCCCTCTCAGGAACGGTCCCTGGCGTGGCCAGCGAGGGTCCACCCCACCCCCCCATCCTCATCTTGTCTCTGCTGGAATTTGCTGACGGGGCTGCTGTCCCACCCGCAAGGTTTCCCACCTACAGCAGCCTGGGCTCGGCCGCCTGACTCCCGAGAGGCCAGCTCCCTGTGGTGGACACCAGGAGACCCCCACCTCCTCTCTCCACGCCCGCCTCATGGGGGCTGCACTGGCCCACACAGGTGTCTCTCTGGTCTGGGGTCTCTGAGCTCAGCTTCCTGGGCATTCTCGTTCCCCGGCTCTGGGTGAGTGTGGACCTCCTCCTCAGACTCTTGCAGCCCCCCAGGGCCCCTGCTCACCAAGGGCACCCGTGTGCTCAGCCTGCCTCAGCCTTCATCCTGGGAGCTGGAGCCTGGGCTGCCCGCCGTCCACAGCGCTATCCTCCTGAGGGACAAGTGGTCCCAGAGTGGCTTCAGTGAGGTCAGCTGGCCAGATGGCTCTGTCTGCCCTTCCTACAGGATTCCAGGGCTCCCGACGGACCTGGGGCCTCAGCGGTCAAGTAGGCAGGCTGGGTCCCCCCACAGGCTTATGAATGTGGATGCCCGAGTGAGTCTTGTGCTGAGCGTGGTTCCAGCGAATGGCTGTGAGGACTGGGCTTTGCCTGAGTGGGGCCCAGGGATGGCCTCTGCTGCCTGGGATCCTAATGGCAGGGTTTCCGAGTTCACTGGGCCCAGGAATGGACATACCTGCCTTGGAATCCACAACCAACTGCAGGGTGTGTCACCCCCCTTCCGCCCCGTGAAGCCTGCCCTGCCTCTTTCATCAGGTGAGCTCCTATGCAGCCGAGGACAATCCCAGCTCCAGTGTCCGCTCCCATCAGCTTCCCCAAGGGCCTCTGGGGTCCTGTTGGGCGCTGACCTCTGACGCTTTTCCTGGTACAGACTCTGTCCTTCCTCATTCCTTTGGCTGGTGGTGTTGAAAGCAGGGCGGTTTCTGCCAGCCTTCCAGCCTCTAGGCATGTGCTATGGGGTCAGCGTGGTCATCTCAGAGCCCTTTGAAGCCCCCAGCTGCGGGTGAGGGCTGTGCCTGGACACAAGCCCATTGGCTGAGTGGTTGAGAGTGGTCCTGGAGGCCGAAGGTCTAGGTTCTGAGGCCTGAGAGCTCCTGCTCCTGGCCTGGAGGCCCAGCGGATCCCAGCAGGTTTTTGCCGTTGGGTCTGTCACTGTGGGAGCTATATCTGTAGTTACACAATAGGAAGGTCTTTGACAAAAAGCCCTGTGCCTGGTAGGAGGGCCCCCCTCCCCTGCCGGATGTCCCTGGCCCCTGAGTGAAGGGCTGGGAGGAACCAAGCTTCCAGGGGAGCGGGCCTAGGGTTCCCTGGGTGGCACCCAAGTCCCTTTAGGGTGCAAACAGAGCTGGCTTAGGGGGCTGCCCCAGAGATTGGCCCCTTCTCCTGTGAGCCCTCCCACACAGGCTTGGGGTTGGTGCCTGGATCTGGCCCAGGACTGGCCTGGGGAGGGTGTCCATTCCTGGAATGTCCTCATGTCTGAGTGTGTAGTGAGGGTCCTCGGTGGGCCACTTGGCATGTTGAGTTTGATCCAGGCCAAGAGGGCCTCTGGGCTCTGGGGTGGATGGGTTGACCAGGTGGGTCCCAGGGATGTGGACACATGTGTCCACCCCTCTTCCTTGTAGGTACTTTCCAAAATCAAATTCACTCAGCTACCCCTGAAGGGAAGCCCCTCCTGCCTTCCTGGAACCACAGGGCAGGACCCCAACCTGCTTTGGGCAACGCTTGGGGAACAGTAGTTGAGGGGTGTCGGGTGCTGTGGGGTGTGGAATTCGTGTGGTGTGGGTGATGTGGAGCTCACGGTGGCGAATGGGTGGTGTGGCCAGGTGGCCCAATGGCCACAGGGTGGGGGTAGTCTAGCTCAGGGTGGCCAGCCCCACCTTCGACTTGCCCCTTTCCACCCAGGGGGACTCACAGGGTCCTTGCAGAGTGTGGTCTCTGTGCCTTCTAGCCCTGACCCCCACGTATTCTGAGGGAGGGATCGTCCCAAGCTGCTGGCTGGATGCCAGAAGAAGGTGTCCTTGGATCCCTCCTGGTCTTGGGAGGGCCGGCAGAGGTGACCCTTGGAGAGAGGTCTGGCTGTGATTTGGACGGCTTTCGCCTCTGGCTTTCACGCTCTGATGGACTTGGACAGGGACCTGGTGGTGGTGACATCTACTGTGTTGGGGAATCATAAGGGCTGTGGGCCACCCCTGATCTTGTCGCCCCAGCGTGTTTGTGTTCCGGCTGCCCCGCTGAGTCACTGTACCCAGGGGATGCAGCCTCGCTCCAAATGATGGGGATAACATCACGGGCTTGGGCTATGGGGATGGGGTGTGGATGGGCGCTGTGTTGCTGTGGTTGTAATGAGCATTTGCACCCAGAACAGTAAATCCCACAGTGACACAGACCCACCTCAAACTCCTCCGAGGGGCAGGGTCGGCGGGAAACTGGGATGTCGGGGCTGAGCTGTGGATGGAGGCAGAACCCCAGGGAGGCTGTGGGGTGCTCAGCATGCAGGCGTCCTGCTGGGAGCACAGGGAGACCCCCCCGGCAGGTGCCAAGCCCAGCTCTGTCCTGAGGCTCCGTGGCTGCGTCAGGCTGGTGTCTGTGCCCATTTGGGAGTCAACCCCACTGTGACAGCTCTGGATGATAAATTGTCCCCACTCCCTGGATGGGTCACCTTGGGGCCAGAAGGTGCCTCCCACCCAGGAGGCCAGAGGTGGCAGCAGGCAGGAGTCATTCTCGATGCCCAAGCCATGGGACTCTGGGTCCAGATTGTGCTCCGGGTCTTGTGAGGGCGACTGAGAGAAGGCAGCAGCCTTGGAACCATCTGGACATGGGCCTCTGGCTCTGCCTCGGGCTGAGCACGGCCTCACTGGCCACCTCCCTTCCCCTCTCCCTGTGGGCTCTGTCCTGTCTGAAACCTGCGTGGCTTTCACTTCTGTGGTGACAGGAGAGCTCAGTGATTCTCCGAGAGGGCCTGCTCCTCCCTGGATGCAGCTCAGGCCTATCGGTTCCAGCAGGGCCTGAGGCAGGTGCAGGGCAGGAGGATCAGGTGCAGGGGAGGAGGAGCCGGTAGGGAAGCCCAGGTGACTCTCCCGCCCAACCTCCATCCCCTCTGCTCCACCTGTCTGGGGTCCCTGCTGGACATCCAGAGACCCTGTGAGGTGAAGTTTGCTGGGGCAGCACAGGGCCCTGCCTTCCCGAGCACACGCCTGTCCTGAGCCCTCGCGGCTCCAGGCCTGGAGCTTGGCTGGGTCTGAGCCTCTTCAGGCCCCTCAGTGGCCTCTGGGCCTTGAGTCCATGGTGACTGTGGGTGACTGACCCTCACGAGGCCCAGCAGCTCTGGTTGGTTCAGGGGTGTCTCCCTCTGGAGCAGGAACCCTGGTCCATAGCGTGTCCCCCCAGAAGCAGCCTGAGCTTCCAGAGAGTGCCAGCACCTGTGGTGGATGCCCGGGGCAGGTTAGACGTTTGTTTTTCTCAACTTCCCAAGGAGATGCTGGTCCTGGAGGGCTGGCCCTTTGCTGGGACCCATGCCCTGCCGGCCCTTGTCCCCAAGGGTTCTCAGGCCTGGGGAGTGAGTCTTCCCTGGGATCCTACCTCCTCTGTGCTTCAGTGTCCCTGCCCACGGCCATGCTGTGTCTTTGTTCTTTGGTCTCAGTGGGCAACCCAGCCCCTGGGACCCTCACCCATGTCCCCTGGGTGGCAGGTGGCAGGTAGTGGTGGCTGCATTGAGCCGGGCCCAGTTCCACAGGGGCAGAAGCTGTGGGTCCAGAACCTGTTGGCCTTCCCAGAACCTCAGGTGATAACATTTTAAAGATATATTTACATCAGGTTTAAAAAATCTCATTAAAAATGTAGTGTTTGCAGGTGGTGACGACGTGAGGCGGTTAAGCATGGGAGGGCCCTCTGCTCTCCTCGAGCCACCCGGACCCTCCCCAGAGATCTCAGCCCCTCATGGTCTTCTGGGTCCTTCCTGGGATTCCCTGTCACAGCCCCTGTCCCCCTCCTCCTGTTCACTTCCTTATGGGGCGGTGGGAGGTCCCCTTGGCTTCTCTGGGTCTCCTTCAGTTACAGTCCCTGAGCTGCCCTCTGACCCTGGGAGAGATTTCTGGTCAGGAGTCAGGTGTGTTGCATGGGGACGGACACGGTGGCCCTGGGGACTTGTGTCAGGCGGAGGTTTTGGATGGGGCCTGTGTCACTGTGGGTATAGCAGCTCCTACTATAGTAACCATCACGGTGACACAGGCCCCCACAAAATCCTCCGCCTGGCCCTGTGCCCTCTCCGCCTCGTTAGCTCAGCCCGGCTCTGTGGGAACAGCCTGTGTTTCCGGTGGTTTCTGCTCTGAACCTCGAGGTGAGTGGGGACGACCAACCCGAGCCTCTGTGGGCCCAGGGGCGCCGCTGCACACGGCCTCCTGCGTTTGCTGGCTGGCAGCCCTGGGGCACAGCTCACCTACACATGCTTTGGGTGTGTGATCATGGGGTCAGTGTGGTCGTCTCAGAATCCTTTGAAGCCCCCAGCCGCAAGTGAGGGCTGTGTTGGACACAAGCCACGGCTGAGTGGTTGGGAGCGGCCCTGGAGGCTGAGGGTTTGGGTTCTGAGCCTTGAGAGCCGCCCCTCCTGGCCTTGAGGCCAAGCTGATTCCAACATGTTTTTGCTGCTGGGTCTGTCACTGTGGTAGTTATAGTTGTAGTAACACAGTAGGAAGGTCCCCGACAAAAAGCCCTGCAAGTGACCAGAAGGCCCCTCCCTGCTGGAGGCCCCAGGTCCCTGACTGAAGGGCTGGGAGAAAACAAGCTTCCAGGGGAGTGGGCCCAGGGGCCCTGGGTGGCACCCTGAGTGCTTTTAGGGTCCCAGCAGCGCTGTGCTTAGGGGGCTGCCCCAGACGGTGGCCCCGTCTCCTTCAAGTGGTCCCACATAGGCTCGGGGTTGGTCTTGTTCTGGCCCAGGACTGGCCTTGGGAGTGTGTCAGTCCTGGAAGCTCCTCATGTCTGAGTGTGCCTTGAGGGTCCTTGGTGGGCCCCCCAGCTTGTTGGGTCTGAGCCAGGCCAAGAGAGCTGCTGGGCTCTGGGTGGACAGTCCAACCAGATGGGTCCCAGGGACATGGGAACATGTGTCCACCCCTCTTGCTCAAAGGAACGTTTCCAAAATCAAATTGAATCCACTGCCCATGAAAGGGAGCCCCTCCCTGCTTCCTGGGACCCTAAGGCTGCACCCCAGCCTGCTTTGGGTAACACTTGG
>NW_025798912.1:0-26453 GCF_021613505.1 Equus quagga
GCTGCTTTCCCACTACAATATCAGAGTTAAGATCATCTGGCCCCAAATGTCAAAAATATTTACTATCTGGTCCTTTCACAGAAAAAGTTTGCCAACCTGTGGGACAGAAGAAGACCGGGTGACTATTTTAAATAGTATGATCATAAAATGCTACTCAAGGGGAAGAGTGTTTGAGACAACATTCATCTGCCACTACTGAGTGTTACCTTTTCAGACCATCACATGGAAACAGGGTATGCACCTGCCTGTCCCTTTTAAGGAAGCATGTCAAGAGATCCCTGTTTGAACCTCAGTGTGTGTCACAAAGTGTGCCCCCAAAATTGCCTGGTTGTGGTCAAGGCAGATCTTTTAATTTCACCAAGTAGAAACCCCCCGCTTTGAAAATTTTGTAAGTCTCCACCTCTTGGATGGTCACCTAGAAACAAAATGACAGAGCCTAGAATTTGCAGGTCAAGAGAATCTATCTTAGGTACAGTACCTCTTCTGGCTCCTTTGAAAGCAGCAGTGCAGTCAATATCCATTGTGTTGTTTCCAGCTTCCAGAAGAGTCTTCTCACTTGTCTCACTGCACTTCTTGGTTTCATAGACTGGAAACATTAAGAAAGTGAGTCCTGCTTTGTTCACTTCTCATGGCTAAAAAACTTGTAGAACTCCCTTCTCTGAAAGACCTTTTACTGGTGATTTAATTCTCTGCATGCCAGGTAGCCAGATGGCACACCGCTCCCTCCACATTTCTGGCTGGTGGGGATGAAATGGTCAAAATGACCTAAGCAACACACACTGACCACACAACCCAGGGGAAGAGAGGAGGTGGCCAAGCTTCCCAGAGCTGGAACTAGAGTGGGCAAGCCTACCCTTTACAGAGAACATTTACAGGGCAGAAAATGTTACATAACATGTACTGGAGTGTCTGATGCGGAGGGGAACTTAATTTTTTAAGTAAGAGAAGCTAAGCATTTAGAAGTTTTCCAAGGAAACAGTCACCTGGGAACAGATCTGCTGTATTTGGGAAGAGTCCCATGAGTGAACTCTCTCCATGCCATATAAACATATAAACACAAGGTCTGATGAAAGACCATCCTCATAAAATTTTTTGGTCATAAGGAAAATGCTCAATGTTTCTTACCTATATCAAATTCAGAATTTTCATGCTTTCCTGGAGAAGCAAAACTTGCGTTCCATATGGCCAATTCCACGTTTTGAAGGATTTGGGTGGCCTGTTTTGCAATGTGATCTTTGCTCTCATTTTTCCTCAGACTTTCCTTTCAAAGAAATAAATCCAATTAGGTAGACTCCTACTGAAACTTAAGAAAGCAGGAATATACATAAGTGTGGTTGGGTAAGCCCAGAAGGCAATAATATTTATGAAGTTGTTACTAGACTCTGTGCTATCAACCTGATATGTGTTTTCTCACTTATTACACACAGGCCTATGAAGGGCGTGTGTTATCGTCACCGTATTTATGAGAACATGAAGGTTTAAAGGATGAGAGATCTGAAACCTATGGCGAGTGCCTTATGGAGGAAGAGAGGGAATGGGAAGGGGTGATACGGGTGGAATCAGGCTCTGGATGCTTATGCAAGTCTCTGAATGACAGCTGAGACATTTAAACCCTTTCCCAGGGCTTCTAGGTCTCTGTTGATACTCAAGACCAGATAAAGGTTGTGGGAAGCTGTCCTGGGCATTGTAGGATGTTTAGTAGCACCCCTGGTCTCTAGCCAGTAGGTGCCAGTAGCATCCTGGGTGGGAAAACCAAAAATGTCCCCAGACATTGCCAGATGTCCCCTGGGACAGAGGACAAAATCACTCCTGAGTGAGAACTTCTATATCCTAAAAGTCATAGGGAGCTATGGTAGTATTTGAGCAGGAGAATGACATGGTAAGACTGATCAGCTGTTCCCGAAACCTAGGCTTCACTTTACTCACCCAAGTGTCCACCGACGGTTTCTCATTATGAGCATCCTCTGGGAGAGAAAAGAAGCCATTGAATGGAGTATGAGAGTTAACACGTCCTGGTTCCCATCCCTTTTTCTAATCATCCTCAAGTTGGGTCTTTCCCTGATGCTTCCACAACCTATCCTAATACTCCTCTCAGAAGTCCCAAATCTCTTCCACAGTAGAATTGGAAAATGGAATCAGGATGGAGCCTCCAGTTCAATAATTCAGTCAATAGTATTTATTGAACACCTACTGAAAGCCAAGCATGATGCTAAACCTTACGGATACAGGTCGGTAAAGAGCTGACGGGCAGCCCCTTGTGGGATTTTCAGTCTGGCAGAAGTCACTAAGCAAATAACGATAATTAAATAGTTAAGTGATTGCAATGGTCCAATATATTCATAATAAATAAGATGAGATGGCTTGAGAGTATAAAGAAGATGGGTCCAGCACATCATGGGGTGCAGAGAAGTCGTCCTGAAGGAATGGATGTTAACCAAGTTAATAATTTAGAAGCAGTACTAATACCCACAGTTGTCTACACAGCATGATATATAAAGTACCTTCATATATACTATCTCATTTAAAAGAACATAGAAGGTTCTAGAACAGAGTTAAGTAACATGACAGCTAAAATTTATTGAGTCTTCCTAGGTGCCTAGCACTGCGATAAATACGTTACATGCCTTAATAGTCATAGGTGAGGCATATTCATTCCCTAGGGCTGATGTAATGAAGTACAATAAACTGGGCTGCTTAAAACAACAGAAATTTATTCTCTCCTGGTTCTGGAGGCTAAAACTCCAAAATCAAGGTGTGGGTAAGACTGCAGTCTCTCTGAAGGCTTTAGGGAAGATCTTTCTTTGCTTCTTCTAGCTTCTGGTTGCTGCCGGCGATCTTTGATGCTCCTTGGCGTATGGCAGCAGAACCCCAGTCTCTGCTTCTGTTTGCGCATGTCCCTCCATGTGTGTGTCTCCACGTCCAAATCTCCCTCTTCTTATAAGGACACCAGTCTTCTTAGATTTCGGGCCCATCGTAATCTATATGATCTCATCTTGATTCGATTATATCTGCAGAGACGCTATTTCCAAATACAATGACATTCACGGGTTTCATGAGTGGACATGACATTGATGGCACACTACCCTACCCAGTATTTTAGGTAAGCAGGTTTCTGAAATGACTCTCGATGATCCCTGCCTCACATCCCTTTATTCACTGCCCGTTGACTTGTCACTTCTGAGAGCTCAGAGAAGACTATGACTTCTGTTTTGTTCTCTCTTTATGGCTATTCTCATGTGCTTCTTGTAATAACCAAGCTAGAGAGGCTGGCATGCTAAGAACTGAGGGTGGCCTCTCATCAACCACTAGAGAGGAACTGAGGCCTCAGGCCAACAACATTCAGAGACCTGAATCCTGCCAGCAGCCCTGTGAGTGAGCCTGGAAGAAGATCTGCCCGCGGGTGAGTCTTCAGATGAGACTGCAGCTCTGGCCAACACTTTCATTACAGTTGTGAGAAACCCTGAAGCGGGGGACCCAGGTAAGCCAAGCCTCAATTCCTGCCCTACACAGACCATGAGACAATAAACATGTGTTGTTTTAAGCCACTAACATTGGAGTTATTTGTTACTCAGCAACACACAACTAATACAGTAGATACTATTATCATTCCCACTTATGGACGAGGAATATAGAAGTTAAGGCATCACCCAAAAGTCAGCTGGTAAGTGATAAAGCCAGAAATTAAATCTAATCTGTCTAACTCAAAACCTGGAATTATACTAGGAACGAGAAAATAAGTAAATCCTACATGTTGGATCGTGAGAACCTGGTTTCTCAGTGTTGGAGAAAGAATTTACAAATAAGAAAAGAGGGAAGTGTAGATCAAGCCCTGGTGTTGGACTAGAATTGGAGGTGTCGCTATGAACTCATGGGCTTTAATACATAGACAGGTAGAGACGTATAGAAAGTGAATTTAAAGAGAGTGAGAGAGAAACAAGTGGAGAAGTCCAGTAGCAAATTAGAGATGTCATTTTGGAAGGCCAGGAAAGAGATCCATTCGGGAGACATGAATTTGTAAGATGTCTACATAGACATGGTTATCGATGTCAGGGGCTTGAATGAGATCTCCCGGGAGAAGATTGCCGAGGACAACAATGGGTAGAAGGCAAGGGCCAGGACACATCTCTCCTCTCTCACCCTGGTCTGAAATTGGTGGAACTCTAAAAGGCTTTCCTTCCACCTCCTTTTTCATGGTGGAAAGAGTATTTGGAGGTTCTTACCATAGCAGTCTGGATGATTCACTTTAATGAACTTGGCCACCCAGTTGAAGAGAGGATAATTCGGGACACAGCTGCAGTAGTAACTTCCAATTGTATTTCTGCAATATGATCTCCTCTTGCACTTTGCCAGCCCAGTATTACACTCATCAATATCTGTGAATCAAGAGAAAACATTGTTGTTCGTCTCATAGAACTAAACCATTCCCCTTGACTGTGAAATCTCTACTACCCAACACTGTTCATGAATATACCCCAAACCTCTCCTATTCTTGGATAAGATGACTCAACATTATAAAGATGATGGCTCTCCTTAAGATAACTTATAAATCCAATACAACGCCAGTAAAAATAGCTACACATATTTTATGGAGTGAGACAAGTTCATACTATTACACAAGAATATCCAGAAAAACTACGTGGTGGGAACTAGCCTTACCAGATATTAAAACATACTATAAAGCCTCAGTAAGACAATAAGATGCTGGTGCATGAATAGATAGACTAATGGGATAGACTAAAAGGCCAGAAATAGACCCAAGCATGTACAGAGCTTTAGGTGATGATAATGGTGGTATGTCAAACCGCTGGAGTATGGATGGAGTTTTTTAAATGCTTGAATCACACAGTTTATTAAATCAATTTAAAACACACAGTAGCAAGGGACAACAGATAGGATAAGTGAATACAGTGAGGTGTCGCTTAACGACAGGGATACAGTTTGAGAAATGTGTCCTTAGGTGATTTTATCATTGTGCAAACATCGCAGGATAAACTTACACAAACCTAGATGGCATAGCCTACCTCCCACTTAGGCTATATGGTACTAATCTTATAAGACCGCCATTGTATATGCAGTCTATCGTCAACCAAAACGTCATAAATGTCATCATATGGTGCATAACTATACTATTGGGAAAGGGTGCAAGTGAGATAAAGGGCCACACTACTTAAATCTTGGGTTAGGCAATGTTCCTATGTCCTGCTGCTTTCTGCCACATCAGCCTTGGCCGCTGATGGACCACAGTTGAGGTTCAAGCAAAGGGACCCATGGACAGAAGGTGTTCTGAGCTGATGACAGAATTATTTTCGCTGTTGGAAGGACTCAGGTCAAGTACACTTGGCCAGTGGCTGTAACTTACTACTAGTCTTCTCAGCAGTCAATGGGTTTTGTTTAGGTTGTGGGTTGATGTGTTTTGGGCAGAGGATATACAAGCCAGAACAGCTATCACCGAGGAGCGACTGAATTAAGACTCCACAAAGATGAAGTGCTGGTGTGTAGCTGGTATATGTTGTGTATCCTGGGGGCTAACTCCCTCTTAGATACTTAATTTGTCATGAATGTTGTGTAACTACGTGTCTCGTGTGTATTTACTGCTTCATGAATGTTACCATTGGTCTTTCCATTCCTTTCTATCTACATTTAACACACACAAGCCTTGCCTACTAACCGCTTATCTACACATTGTATGAGTTTCATAAATTCCATTTGTTTTTCAACTCTTCTGCAGTAGAACTGAATATTCTCAAGCGTATGACAAATGCACATTACACCTTTGCACATATTTCCCTTCTTATAGTGCCCGTTATCCTGGTCAGGATGTATTTTTTAATAAAACATAATGAGACCTGTACCTCACACCATTCTCAAAAATAAACTCTACATGGATCAAAGATAACATAAAAATAGAACCATACAATCACTAGAATTAAACATAGGTAAATTCTTCTTTAGCCTCAGTGTAGGGGAAGGCATTTTAATGATGACTTAAGATCCTTGATAAACTTACCTACGTAAAAAATATTTTTTATTTAACTGCATGGCTAAAAAATATGTAAGCAAAGTCCAAAATCAACTGACAAACAGGGAGAAAATATTTGCAATGTATACAACAGACAAAGGACTAACACCTCTAATATGTAAAGCACCCAAAAATTGAGAGACAAAGAAACAAAAGCTCAATAGAAAAACAGGGAAAAGACATGAACAGATAATTCACGAAGAAGTATAACGCAAATTATGATCCTCCAACATAAAATGTTCAATCGAATTGAGAGTGGAGATGGTTGAACAACAATGTAAATGCACTTTGATGCCACTGAGCTGGAAACTTAAAAAAGGATAAAATGGTAACTTTTGTTATGTATATTTTATTCAACTGAAAAACGGAAATAATTTAAACAAATAAACAAATACAATAGTGTGCAATTCCGCTTATATGACTCCCCAGAGTAGTCAAATTCATAAAGATAGAAAGTAGAATAGTAGGTGCCAGGAGCTGGGGGGAGGCAGAACGAGGAGTTAGTGTTTAAAGGGACAGAGTTTCAGTTTGGGAAGGTGAGAAAGTTCCGTGGAAGGATGGTGATGATGGTTGCACAACAATGTCAATGTATTTAACGCTACTGAAAGACATATCTAAAAATGGTTACAGGGTAAACTGTATGTTATGTATAATTTTCCACAATAAAATGAAATAAACTAAATCCTAAATAGTCTACTATTTTCTGCTTCACCTTCTGAATTTACACGGCAACTCCATCAATCAGACATCGAGTTCCACCGATCCGATACTCGGGAGTGACAGTTCCCTTAGATTTTCAAACTGACCTTTAGAATTTGTGGAAATGAGAAGCAGTTTTGGCTGGAGCAGATGGGAGTAACAAAAAGTGAAACTGGAAAACTAAATTGTAGCCAGAACATGGAAGATATTGAGTGCCAAGATATTCATTTGTTCATTTGTTCTCTTGGTGAACACCTTTTTACTGGGCACCTGCTATGTGGCGTTATTCTCTGTCCTAGGCGTACAGCGGTAAAGTCAGATACGACCCTTGCCCTTGTGGAATTCTCAGACAAATAAACAAACAAAAAACAGCAGTGTCTGAGACTTCAAGAGGCCAGGATCCTGGGAAGTCTACCTTCCTCTAAGGAAAAAACCAAACCAGTATCAGGGATCATCAAGCCAGCATTAGCATGAGAGCGGAAAGGAGATAAGAGCTAGACTTCTCTAAGGACACTGAGCCAGCCCTGCCATTTTTCACCTTGTAATATCACTGCATCTTTGCAGCACTAGCACCCCCATGTAACACAGTGTTTGGGGCTTACAAAGATGCCCCTGACCCCTTCCAAACCCCAAGGTGAGTGTGGATTGCTTCCTTACCTTCACATTTCTCAGAGGACTTGGTGACGTATCTCCTCCCAGCCGTGGAATGAAATCCATCTTTACAAGCACAGTGGGTGCTATTGTAGCAGCTGGCATTTTCAGGGCATGGAGGACAGAAAGCTACAGGGAGCACAGGATCCACTCATTCACTTGTTCATTCATTCATTCATTCAAGAAATATTCATTGAGCACCTATGATACATCAGATGTTGTGGCTGGAAGAATGTCTCCTTGGGAATAGCTCTGTTGACATCCCTTGGCACTCATCTCACTGCTGAACACAGATGCTCACAGCGCTTCACCCATATCCCACCTCTGTCTCTAAAACCACTTTTGCCTGACAGTAAAACTTCCAACTGTCAGCACCTGAGTTTCTTTACTGAGGGATTTCTCTGTCCACCAGAGGCCTCTTTGTTTACCACTTGGCAGGTTAGCAATGTCTTCTCGCCCCCACGAGCACCTTCCTCAGTCACTGACTGTCGAGAGTCAGTGTATTAAAAAACCCAGATTCTTTATTACAAAAATTAGACAGAAAGTAACAAGTGTTGGTAGGCTATTGAGAAATTGTAACTCTAGTCCACTGCTGCTAGGAATATAAAATGGTGCAGCTGTTTTGTAAAACAGTATAGCAATTCCTAAAAAAAAATTTTAATTATAATTAACACATGATCCGGCAATTCCACTCCTGGTATATATCCCAAAAAACTGAAAGCAGGATCTTGAAGAGATAGCTGTGCAGCCATGTTCATAGCAGCACTATTCACAATAGCCGAAAAGTAGAAGCAACCTAAGTGCCCATTGGTGGATGAATGGATAAACAAAATGTGGTCCATCCATACACTGGAATATTATTTAGCTTTAAAAAAAGAAGGAAATTCTGACACATGCTACAACATGGATGAACCTTAAGGACATTATGATAAATAAATATGCTGCAAAAGGACAACTACAGCGTGATTCCACTTACATGAGGCACTTAGAGTAGTCAGATTCATAGAGGCAGAAAGTAGAATGGTAGGTTTCAGAGGTTGGTGGGAGAGGGAATGAGGAACTATTGTTTAATGGATACACAGTTTCAGGGGTTTTTTTCTGGTGTTTTGGTGAGGAAGATTGGCCCTGAGCTAATGTCTGTTGCCAATCTTCCTCTACTTTGAATGTGGGATGCTGCCACAGCATGGCTTGATGAGCGGTGTGTAGGTCCACGCCCAGGATCCAAACCAGCAAACCCTGGACAGCCGAAGTGAAGCATATGAACTTAACCACTTTGCCACCAGGCTGGCCCTCACGGTTTCAGTTTTGCAAGAGGAAAAGTGTTCTGTGGATGGACAGTGACGATGGTTGCACAACAGTGTGAATGTACTTCATGCCACTGACTGCAACACTTAAAAATGGTTAAAATGGTAAATTTTATGATATGTATATTTTACCACAATTAAAAAAATAAATAAATAATAGAAAAATAGCTTACCCATTGGGGGGAAGAACTCTGAGGTGCATGCTTCTTATGATATCCAACAGTCTCCAAGGGATCAAACTCCAGTTACTCACATGTAACTTGCTTGATAAGGGACCCTATATTGGCCCCTCACCTCCCCATCTGATGTCCCACTCCCACTTGGTGCTGCCTGGAATCATCTCCCAGGTAAATGACTTCCTCTCAAGTCCTTACCTCGGGGGCTACTTCTGGGAGAGCCCAACCTAAGACATGGGGTAGAGGCAAAACTACCTCCAGCATGACTTGGGACAGAAGCTCTTGGAAAAGAAAGGGCGGAATCCACCATCCAGCAGTCATGTGACCTTTAGCCAACTGCTTCTCTAGAGGGACATTGGTCAAGTGGGGATAATGTCAGGACCTTCTTTGCAAGAATGCCATGAGGATTGAATGAGATGGTATGTGCAATTTTTAGCACTGAGCCTGGTGTGATGCAAGAGCTAAGTAAATGGGATCATGGTGGAAAAGGAGGAATGGTCCCTGGGAGCTTCAAGGTGTAGAAAAAAGGCAGCAGAGATTTACTGTTCTCTCCCTTGAAAAGGGCTCCTTCCCTCCACTGGAGGCAGCTTCCAGATCCCAATTTCCTTCCCCAGGTTTTTGGCAATGAGTAGACTCACCTCCAGAATTCTTTGCATCTGCTCCTGACAGAGCCAGCAGGACACCGAGAGCTGGAACAGAAAGATAAAAAGACAGTTCGGATGGAGGATGCCCTGGGGCTCTGCTTGGCTGAAGCCTGGGTGAGTTAGGGGCTTTGTCTCCCACGACCCAATCACATGTGTGCTGGCTTCACTGTAGATTCTTCCAGGCAGGCTATAAACATGAGGGTCATAGGAGGGCATCCTATACCACTGGGGCATGAGAAGTACATCCTATTGCAGCTGTAAGAGGTTCTGCACCCAATTCTAATGTGTGTATGAGTGTGCCCACACCAACAAGCAATTCTTGGACACCAGCTGGATGCCCTACAATTCAGCTCAATTCTGACACTATCTACCTAGAGATAGCATCAGATTACACAGGTTAAGGGCTCAGTCCCACAAGACTTGCCCCACTCCCACTTCCAATCCCAATCGCAAGTCCAGGTTGTCACCTGGGTTTCTGACTGACCAGCTATAGATTGGAGGTTCCAATGACCCCCTCCTTGGGCTTGATTAATTTGCTAGAGCCACTCACAGAATTCAGAGAAACAGTTTACTTACTAGATCATCAGCTTATTATAACAAGGATATAACTCAGAAACAGCCAGATGGAAGAGATGTATAGAGCAAGATATGGGGAAAGCGTGAGGAGCTCCCATGCCCTCTCCAGGAGCACCACTCTGCTCAAATGTCCACATGTTCACCAACACAGAAGCTCTCAGAACCCTGTCCTTTTGGGTTTTTACCAAGGCTTTATTACATAGATATGATTGATTAAATCATTGGCCATTGGTGATTGAACTCCAGCCCCCCTCTCCCCTCCCTGGAGGTAAGGGGATGAGACTGAAAGTTCCAACCCTCTAATCACAGGATTGGCTTGACTGGCAACCAGCTGCCATCCTTAGGTGGCCTCAGGGCTTTCCAAAAGTCACCGCATTAAGATAACAAAAGACAACTTTATGGCTCTCATCTCAGGAGATGCCAAGGTTTTTAGGAGCTCTGTGCCAGAAACCAGGACGAAGGCCAAATACGTATTTCTTATTATAAACCACAATATCATAAACTGTATGTCCCAATTCCTGAAAATCCAGAATCTCATAAAGCTTTTTCTCCAAGTCTAACACCAAAAGGCCAAGTTTTCAACCTCCCTTCTATTTCAACAGTCTGTTTCTACCCGTCCAGACCTCTAACCCCACACTGTCCAATAGAAATATAATGTGAGCTGCATAGGTCCTTTTAAATCTTTCTACTAGCCACATTTTTGTAAAGGCAATGAGAAAGAGGTAAAGTTGATTTTCCTCAATATACTTTGTTTAGCCCAATGTTGCCAAGATGTTATCGTTTCAACACGCAATCAATATAAAACAAGTTATTCATAAAGTGAAACTGATACCAGCTTAACACAAGGTTGACATGAGGGAAGACATATTGTAGAAAAGAAAACATGTTTGCCTTTGAATGACCTCTGATTAACTAACTCAGCTGGATACGCACCCTCCAGATGATATACACGCTCTGTGGATTTTATGGCCCCTCTCAGCTGTGATAGTTGATAACTTTGTTCTTTTGAGTTTCTTAGAAATATTCTGACCCCCAGGCATGGAGTCTATGCTGATAGCCATCATCAATGACAACCGAAAGATCTGGGCATAGGGCATTGCTCCAGTCTCTGATGCGTCTTCAGTAAAACAAAAGATCATCAGGAACTAAGACCATCTGTGTCCCCCACCTGGAGACCAGGCCCCTACGTAACTGGCCTTTGTTCCGTAAGATGGTTCTTTCGGACATTAGTCAGCCATCTTTCCCTTTGCTCACAAGCTGTAATAAAATCCTTTCTCTCCTACCGCCTTGCCTCTTGACTCCTGGCATGTCTTTCAGTGAGCAGATGACTGCTCCCTTGGGTAGTAACAAAACCAGGTGCCAGCTTGCTTTAACTACACTCAGTTGTTAAAAGTATAGTTAAAACTGTACTCTGTTTGCAAAAGTACTTAGATAACACTTTACTAAAACCTACACTATAGATAATATCTCTGATACTTGGGTCGCTATGATAATGGGTGCTTAAGTTTTTCAGGAGATTGAATCCTTGTCCAATTCAGGCTGGTTAAGACCACTGACTCATCAACTGGGCCTGCAAAGATGACTGAGGTGACCCTTTGACGCCGAGGAGCTGAAAACCTCACCCTCAGATCATGGCAACACCACCATTTTGTGAACGTGCGTCCTATGAAGAGCCATGAAGCTTGACTCCACTTGCACAGATCATCAACTACCTCACTTTTCCTTATCCCCAATCATCTATTCCCACACTTCAGACCACCGTGCTCTTTTATCCCATAAATACCCCTAATCCCCATTTTTGGGGAGGCAGATTTGAGACTGGTTCTCTTTCCTCGCTTGGCTGCCTTGTGAATTAAACACTTTCTCTGCTGCAAACTCATCATGTCACTGATTGGCATAATCGTGCAGCAAGCAAAACAAATCTGGTTCAGTAACAAAAGCATTTTACATTCTTTTCTGTGTGCATGAAGTCTCTGAAATCCAGTATGCATTTTGCACCTGTGGCAGATCTCCATTCGGACTGGTCTCATTTCTAGTGCTCAGTAGCCATGGGTGACTTGTGTCTGTGGTGCTGGACAACACAGGTCTAACCCCTTAAGAACTAATGCTCTATCTGGAGTAAGAGGAGATCTGAATAGCACAGACCACAAGAATCCTGGGAGCCCAAGTACTGTGGCAAATTTGGAATGGATAAAGATATTTTAAGGATGATTGAAAAAAAAAAGTCTGCCACATTATTAGACAGAGTCTTTAATTAAAGTTGGGGATGAACTCAGAAATGCAGAAAATCTTTCCACATATTTCCTCAGATCCCTGCCTCAGGGTAAGATAGGCTGGGATAGCCTAGACACTTGAAAAATGGATTTTCCCTCATCCCTTTCATCGCAAGTAGGTTGTGTTGGAACCCTTTGCTAAAATCTGAGGCATCTGCTTTCACAGCTAACATCAGCCTCCAAATAGTTTAAGTATGATGATTATAATGTAGGTAATTTGGATTTGTATCATACGGAAGGGAGAGGAGCAGGAATTTGCCTATGGCCCGTTTGGATCATCACAGAACAAGTGCCCTAGACATGATAAGGTCAACATCTGCTCTTCCTACCTCCTCCTCAATATTTATGATGTTCCACTTCATGGATGCTGACAAAAGCATTGTACTTAAGGATCCATACTATTACCCGGAAGCACATAACATGGCCATTTTTGCAAGTCAAAAAATGCTCAAGTGTCAACAAATTGTCAAAGCCAGAACCACAGCCTGTCCTTGTGTGACCCACGAGCTAAGAATGGTTTTTACATTTTTCAAGTGATTAAAAAAGTCAAAAGAAAAAGGATATTTCACAGCACGTGTAAATGATATGAACTTCAAATTTCTGTGTCTGTAAATCGAGTTTTATTGGAACACGGGATGTCCATTGGTTCCTGGAAGGTCTGTGGCTGCTTTTGCACTGCAACGTAGAGTTGGGAAGTTAGGGCAGAGACCAAATGGCTCACAGAGCTGAGAATAGTAATTATCTGGCCCTTTCCAGGAAAAAGTTTGTGCAGCTCTGACACAGGGTATTGGATATCACATGCTTGCTTATAAGATCTCCTTACAAACCCAGTCTTAAACAGGATATGACTCCTCCTAGGGTACTTTTTAAACTACTGCAAAGACCCTAAAGCCCAGAGCAGAAGGGTAGATAGATCCAGAGCATTGTAACATAATGAGCTGTAATATTCCAAGCATGAATCCTCTTGATGGTTGCTCAGTGTAGCAGATGATTGAAGTGTCCCTTAGCCTACCCCAAGGGGGATCCTGTGCATGCAGATAACTTACTGCATCCCTCTGTAAGGGGACATTTTTCTGCAGCCCATGAGGGGCAGACCAGAAATGTTTGGGGGTTACACTAGGAGTGGCTGTCAAGTAGTGAGGGATGAGGACCGGAGGAATACATAGCCCAGATTCATTGTCCATCTAAGGCACATCAGGCACTGCCTCTTGGAGGGTCCTCAGCGGGACTGAGTGCCAGTTACCCACAGCGGTAACCCCTCATTAATGCACCCTTCATTCACTTCTCCCTTCCCTCTCTGACTCCCCTCCTCCCTCCCTTCTTCCTGGGATCCCCTCCCAAATAAACTACTTACTTCCAAGTCTTTGTCTCAGTTCTGCTTTGGGGGAGAGCAACCAAGATACTAATTATGAGGGTTTCTAATAGGACGGGCACACACAGTAATTTCTGAAGAAAGTGTCAAATTTGGAAGAGCGACCACAGCTAGGATGCCAGGATCAAGAGGAGAAGAGAGGGGCATTCTCTGTTCCACTCACCTGAGAGCAGCGGCAGGCACTTGCTTCCCATAGCACTGAGATTCCAGGAAATACAATCTGAGAAACGCTCTCAAGCAAGATGTGGCAAGGGTTCCTGGAATGAATAAGCCCCATGAAAATCAATTTGTGTTGGTCACAGAGTTTAGAAGTCAGATGTCTCATGTTTATCAAAACCCTTTCATTTCTAGAGCCGGCGTGGTAGCACAGCGGTTAGGTTCACACGTTCCACTTTGGCGGCCCGGGGTTTGCTGGTGCAGATCCTGGGTGCAGACCTACACATCGCTTACCGACCTATGCTGTGGCAGGTGTCCCACATATAAAGTAGAGGAAGATGGGCACAGATGCTAGCTCAGGACCAGTCTTCCTCAGCAAAAAGAGGAGGATTGGCAGCAGATGTTAGCTCAGGGCTAATCTTCCTCAAAAAAAAAAAAAAAAAAAAAACCTTTCATTTCTGCCCTTTTGATCCAACAATTCCACTTCTGGGAAATTATCTGAAGGAAAGGATCTTGCAAGGAAGATCACAGCAGAGCTGCTTATAGGAAGCAAGCTTACCACCCAGGAAACAGGAAACAAAAATGCATCCAGTGGAATATCCCACTGGAATCGAAAGTCCTGTTCTATTGTGATCAGCAAAATCCAGAATGTGGAAAACTCTAAAGGACAAGCTACCCAGTTTCTTCATCCAAAAAGAAAAAAATTTAAGGGGTAAAAAACACATAGAGGACCTAGATTAAGAGGCTTAGAAACATATCACCCAATCGCAGTGTTTTACTGGATCTCAAATCAAACCAATAATTTGTTAAAGGTTGTAAGGCTAGAGATGTGATGCCATTGAAAAAATGATTGTTCGTTTTTCATAGATATGATCGTTCACTGCTAGTGTCCTCCCACGTCAACTCAGACAGCTGTTCCACAGGAAGCTATAGTTATGAGAAAATGGCTATGTTTAAAAGAGTCCTGATATTTTGGAAATACATACTAAAATTTTTGCAGGTGAAATAATGTGATGAGTCAAATTTATGTCAAGATTATTGGGGAGGGGGTGACTTGGGGCAGAAAGTGAGAGTAAAGATGAAACAAGATTGGCTAGATGTTGGTCATCTTTAAAGCCGGATGAAGGGTCTGTGGGGTAAATTTGCACGCAATTAGGTAAACTGTAAAACATCACGCAATCCTCAACCCGGTGACACATCCCTCTTAGGTATTACTATGACTCCAAGAGACTCAAAGTCTTAGCTAAAATAAAGAAAGAAGTAATAAGGACGGCATCCTTAAATTCCAGAGTTGAGCACACCGCCTTCCAACACACCTGCTTATTTTAGGTCTAAGAACTATGGTCCCAGAAGCTACAAATATCTACAAAAATGGTAAAATCTTACTGTGTCCTGAGAGTTTGGCTTGCTAACCATCAGGTTGGGGGCCCCAACATATGGTCAAAGGGAAGTGTGGGTTGCACTGGATAAAAGAAAAAGAACGAGGCCAGAGTCGACATGATGGTTACCATGCCCGCCTCAAGGCTGAAATGTGGGCAGCAATAAAAATTACATTTTTAACCTTGACTTTCCCCAGATGGCTGGAGAACGATGCAGCAGTCTTTCCCTGCAGTTAGGACATTTACAAGCCCAGGACACAAGATACACCGTAGCTGAGAAGGGCAACCAATCAGAGCTGGACTCAGCCCTAGCCTTGCAAACCCTGCAGTTTTTCTCATTAATTTTTTTTTTATTGTGGTCATAATAGCTTATAACATAGTGAGATTTCAGTTGTACATTATTGTTTTTCATACACCGTATAAGTATGCCCCTTCACCCCTTGTGCCCACCATCCACCCCCCTTCCCCCAGTAACCACTAATTTATTCTCTTTGACTGTAAGTTTGTTTATATTCCACATATACGTGAAATCATATGGTGCAAACCTTGCACTGTTTACTTTTAAAAACCAGCCACCCAAAGACCAATGGGGCGCCTTCCTGGTTTGCAAACTGCTTTTTTTAAAATAAAGACTCTTTTTCTTTAAAATTTCACTTTTCCCTTGTAAAGCTGCTCATTTTGGTTAATACACCCATTTGCAGCTAAACATGGCTGGATGGAATATGTGGATTAAACTCCATTTTTGGCTAGAGTCCTACCAAATGCTGTCAACCCTCTAGGGAATTACAACCTAGAATTGCAATGGCCATTATGAGGAAATTCCAATTAGGTGCAATCATTTAAGAAGTGCTTTTAAAAGCAAGGGCTCCCAACTTAAACAAAATGCAACTCCGGTTTTAACTGGTAGGCAGGGGCTTCCAAAAGACTTCAAAATTCCAAAATAGCTTCATTGAAAGACTTGTTGCAAAAGGCTAATTAAAAAATTAAAGATATAAGTGGTACCCCCCCCCAAAAAAAGAAAAAAACAGCAAAACTAACATAACTCCTACGGCTTCCTTCTAACTTCCTTTAGTTGACTACTCATTCTAGCAATCGTCTGTCCAAATTGTCTTTACAAACAAAAGTTTTGTAACAAAAGACTTTTGTAAACAAAAATACACCAAGTGACTTTACAGACACCCCTATATCTACCCTCGAAGGAGGGCCCCCATATGGTCCCCTCCCATATGATGGGACTCTGAGGGATTTTCTGTTAAACTGCTATGTTATACTCTTAAACAGTCAAGGAAAACTTAAATTTAAAATTAACAAAATTCCTTGCCAAATTCTGGGAAATATCAGAGCTACATATGGGATCCTGGAAAACTTGCAGAAGCTAGCTGAGGGTGAGAATTCTTCCTGGAATCAGCTCTCCCAGGTATCTGTAGCACCCAGAAGGAAGAGGAAAATAAAATATCTTTTGCACCCTCTGTGATGATGCCTCTTGAGTCCAAGGGGTTGCTCAATACGGCCAGAAATATTTACTGTTTGTCTCAGCCAAAAAGTAGCCACAAAGTAGCTCTGTGGTCAGAAATCGGCCAAATTGCAGAGCCTGATAGAAGCATTTTTAAAGCCTTCTTCCTTAAGTTCAAACAAAACCATATGCCCAGAGGGAAAGAAAAACCCTCCAAAACCCTTGTAAAATCCTTTATGGATAGATCAACATATGATGTCATTTAAGTTGCAACACAATGCTTTGAGGAATTGAGAGCAGCTGTGATATCTTACAAATCTTTGTAGAAGTACAAAGAAATGCAGCTCTAGGAGCAGTTCCAAGTTCACCCATTCCTTTTTATCAAACCCCAAATCTATCCTGTTTCTCTTGAAAGGCTTGTAACTCGCAGTCTCTCCCTGTGCCTTTGAGATGGCCCTGATTCACGGCAGTCACTCTGAAACAAAAGCTGCAAGATCTCTGTTTACATCTGTCTACGTTTATGTTGTCCATATACATGCACCACAAATATGTGGTATTTTTCTACCTCTGGGTAGTATTGTTAAAATTAATCTGTAAAAGAGCTCTATTTAATTGGCTTAAAGAAAATTAAGCACTTATAGAAATTAAATTCTCAGAAATATAATAAAAACTAACTCAAATGAATTTCAAGGTCATGTGATCTGGGAAAGTATTTGCTGTTAAAGCTAATTTGTTTGTTGGTTTAATTAAAATTGACATGTCTTTAGAGTTATCAGCATTAAATATAATACTTTTATTCTACTTAAGCTTACCAAAGGTCAAATGAGTTCGTATCATTCTCTTACAAAATTTTTCAGCAAGAAAATAGCTTGGGATGATGTCTGACTTTGCCTAATGTCTCATGAAGTTTTTGTGGGTTGTCTAAATATCATTGTTTGGAACAGATAAATTAAACAGATGTAAGTTGGATAGAAAGTTTTTTTTTTTCTATTAAAGATTGGCACCTGGGCTAACAACTGTTGCCAATCTTTTTTTTTTTTTCCTGCTTTATCTCCCCAACTCCCCAGCCAATCGTACACAGTTGTATATCTTAGTTTCAGGTCCTTCTAGTTTTGGGATGTGGGATGCCACTTCAACGTGGCCTGATGAGCGGTGCCATGTCCATGCCTGGGATCTGAACCCTGGGCCGCCGCAGAGCACGTGAACTTAACCACTCAGCCACGGAGCCGGCCCCTGGATAAAAAATTTCTATGTGAACTTTTTAAATAGTTTCCCCAAATCTTTTTGGAAATACGAAACTTTAAAGTTTTGCTAAATTAAGTTAAATGATGAGTTAAGTTAAATTCATTGAATATTCAGATCATTTCTAAATAAGATAAAATACTGAAATATTAATTACCGCACATAAGTTTATCCATGTTTTGCTTTTTTTTTTTTTTACAAAGGAATTAAAGATATTTGGGTCTATTTGTAGCATATTTTGTGCCACACTGAGATATTTACTATGAGAAAGCACATATTCCCCCAAATTATAAAAAGTATTTGTAAATTTACCAAGCCGCAGAATGCTGTCAAAGACAGTTCATACTTGTTTATTTCTTTATTTTCACTAAAAAGTATGGTTTTTAAGGTTACAAATTCTAATATATGTGATTTAAATGACTAGAAGTAATAACAGGGAAGGGAAGTAGGATATGTGTTTTTGATAGAAGAAGTTATGAATGGAGATGCATTTTTTAAGGGAAAAGAAAGCCTCACTTTGTCCTAAAGTGAGGCTGGTTGTTCAGGAGGAGGAGGAGAATAAAGGACAAATTAAATAGAAAGTTGGGAAGACAGAAAGAGAGAGAATCTTTCCTTGTGTAAAGTTGGCTAAAGTCAAATGAATTTATTGTAAGGGTTATAAAATTAAGCTTTACAATCAGTAATGTACTTATGTAAAACTGGAACATAGTTTCCTCTCATCTGATAAAAAGAAAAAGTTTTCTCAGATTTTTGGTCTGCTCCTGACAAGAGATATGAAAGCTTTTTCTTTATTTTTTTAAGTAATCTGCCTAAAAAACAAAGGATTTGTGTCCTGTCAAAATACTTTCCTGTGTTGTCTTTATCAGGCCTTTGATTACTGCTGAATCTTCTCTATTAAAATTGTTAAGGTTTTTTCACATCTATGTAGACTCTATACTTGCCTGTGAAGGCTTTAGTTGTCACTATGCTTAAATGGATAACTAGGTATTATTACACAGTGTCCTACAATCCTATTTGACCAAGCGTTTAAAAACCTTTTTGATTTTTTGGACAAACTTCCCAAAAATCAAATTCTAAATGAAGTCTTTTTTACCTCAAACTAACTTTGGGATTTGCCAGAGGCTCCCTGGAACATCTCCAAAGACTTGCTTTCTCTCCCTATAAAAAGGGTGGTGTTGAATTAATTAGGGTTATTTGATACGTTAAATCATATGGGAAGTATTGTCAAATAAGTAATACTAGGCCCTTCTTTATGGTGTGTTTGTGTAGATATGTGTTAGAAGCATTCCAGAAATTATATGAAATTCCTAAACTCTGGTATGTCCTGGTATAATGTTATCAGTCATAATTCCAGTCATCTTAATGTTACATGTTAATGTTACATATCGAGTCCTTATGTTGTACGTTCACGTTACAGAAACGACCAAATTTTCTTGTCAATTTCGTTAGCGTGAACTCTCACCAGGTCTTTAACAATGAGCATCTTTATGTCTTCCCTCAGACAGTTATTGTTTTACTCTGATGCTTTGCAAAAGTGTCCCCACAAAAGTATTTCATCTTCAAGGAGATTCGTGGAAGGACTTTTGACAAGTTCAGATTTTTAATAACTTTAAAATCATAAAACTGAACTGGGTAAGAATTTCCGGAACTAGTGGAAAACTGGATTAAAACAGAACAATTAACAACATGGGACTGACTAAACTGAGGAGGATGGCTATAACTTTTATGACTTTTTCTTTGAAACATTACTAGTTCCTTGGTATTTTGTTTTTCCAGATTTAAGGAGACTTTTTCTCTTAAGCTACCTGTGAATACAAGCAATTTGGTAGAGTGCACCCTTGTAAATAAAGATGAAACATTTACTTTTTCTCCTTACTTGATCCTTCCACAATCCAGAAATTCTTGAGTATTCTATGGCAATATAGATAGTTATTTGCATAAGTTCAATAAGAAACTGTTCTCCCTGTAACAGAAGGAAATTGAAAATATTGGTTATATTACCAAGGCTTTGACTAGAATGCCGTATGTCAGAGAGACATACATAGATTTTGATATGACCAGACAGATTTAAGAAACTCAGGCTGACTTTATGGAGCCCATAAAACCCCTTGGAAAAATTGGCCTGATACCTTGCTTACAAAGTTCCAGCAAAGCAATCTTAAGAAGAGCTTATATGGTAAATCACTATTCTTGCTGCACTTATGAAAATAATCAGGCCAAGTTTAATGCAAAGCAATTCGTTTTACTGTGATTATCTTTGATAGAAAAAAAAACAGGGGTAATCAGAGAGAGAAAAATTATGTTTGCACATCTGTCTATAGAGGATTCTAATGCTTTAATTCTCTTTGAGGTTTCATTATATACCTATAAGCAGGATTGGATCCTGAATTCTTCTAGTTTTCTAAAATATCTGGCTGTGACTCTCCAACCTAACATTTCCAATTTTCTCCTACCCTTCAACAAAAAGACTGCTCTTGAATCTCCTTGGAAGGGACTATATCGACTCCTCCCTCCCTACCCAGATGGCAGTCAAACTCCAGGGACCTGAGCCTTGGGTACACTTCTCGCAGATGCAAAAGTCTCCACCTGACATCTAGTCCTGTGCAAACACTGAAGGCCTCTTAACAAAACTGACGAGGAAGAGAAGTAGCCGACATCAGGGTAGAGTTGCTCCCTCCCAAGATGCCAGACCAGAACTTCATACTTTAACCAAACATGAAACCCTTTCTTCTTCTTTTTCTTTACTTACTCCGGCATTGGCCTGGAAAGACAACACCGTCATCTGTATCTCCCAGGCCATTGCTAAGGGGAGAAACCTTTCGGACTGCTTCATTGGCCATCAAAAAACTCTTATCTGGTCACGATGCTAGAGACCCCCTGGTCTGTTTCCCCGTCTCTGGTTAACAACCTTAAACTTAGGGAACTTTGCACCCGGGCTCTATGCAAAGAAAGAGACACAGGCGAGAATACCCAGACTAAAACCATCTGTGTGGTCTACAGACCCTTAAAATTTTAGTGGCCTCCACAGTCACCACCTTTCCAGTCCTGAGCCACAGATTCAAATGGGAATTACTAGGAGGCATTCAGGATTCTGGATTCACTTCCTTTGGAAGAACTTTACTTCCCTGGTTAGAAGTAAATAGAGGGGCCGGCCCAGTGGCACAGCGGTTAAGTGCACACATTCCGTTTTGGCGGCCCAGGGTTCGCTGGTTTGGATTCTGGGTGTGGACATGGCACCGCTTGGCAAGCCATGGTGTGGTAGGCATCCCACATATAAAGTAGAGGAAGATGGGCACGGATGTGAGCTCAGGGCCAGTCTTCCTCAGCAAAAAGAGGAGGATTGGCAGCAGATGTTAGCTCAGGGCCAATCTTCCTGAAAAGAAAAATTTAAAAAAACAAAGCTCCCCAAAAGCTGCGAGCAGCAGCTGAGAGTGGCACTAATGCCTTAAATTTTGATCATATCTCTCAGTTAAGCTGAGAGTCTGATCAAAACGGGAAAATGGTTAAAAAGGAGACTATAGACCCAAAATGGAGTCACTTGTGCTAAGTCCGCATCACCAAATTGAGACTCAATACCGCATCTAATTGCAGTTTCAACCTTCCCCAGGAATGTAATCTGAACTGGTCAGTCTGGGGTTTCCTGGTCAACACTAGTGAGATAATCCTCCTCATAAGCACCCTTTATCCTCCAAAAGAAGGTGACCTTGCTCAAAATCATCCCCGTTTTTTTTTTTTTCATTTATGACTTCCCTGTCTCACCCCTCTCTGCCTTTTAAGACCTTTCTTGTTCTCTAGCTCTGTGGAGCGCCTTTCTATTTGCTTGACGGGATCCTTCCCGGTTTATGAATCATCGAATAATGCCAATTTGATCTTTAAATTTGCTCAGTTGAATTTTGTTTTTTAACATCTGTGACCACCACCTCCCATTTTTCCTCTCTCCCCAGCTCCTGGCGAGCACCATTCTACTCTCTGCTCCTACGTGTTTGATTACTGTTAACTTCCACATATAAGCGAGATCACACAATATTTGTCTTTCCGTGTCTGGTGATTTCATGTGTCTAGCAGGGCTGATTTGGAGCAATTTTTGGCCAGGACCCACTGTAAGAAATACATTTTTCATCCAAGAGCTAAAAAGAGAGGGGGGGGAACCAAGTTTCACAAATCAATATGCACTACATGCAGCATCTGACATTTTATGATTATAGTCCTTTTCATTTCTTTTAAAATGCTGGTTGTTACCTACTAAGTTGGTTCCATGACCCATTCCCCCACAAGTGGGTCATAAGCAGCTGCTTGAAAAAACACCGACCTGTGGATACTTTGACCATGAATAAAATACTCAGTTCTTTCACGGTGAGCCTGGCGTTGAACTGTGCTGACGTGCTTATTTTGGAAGTGAGGTGTGTGGCATGTGAAAAAGTTTGTCCATTCGCTAATTCACTCTGTGACCTCAGTAAATGAAGTCATCCTTTTACATCTTGTTTCATTTCTTCACTTTCAATGACAAATTGGTCATACATCACATTTGCTTCAGACTCTGTTTCTTCAAAGTTTCTTATTTTAACTCACCTTAAGCCTTTCATGCACAGTTCACAGTCTCTTTTGAGTACGCTAGAGCGTTTCAGCATGTTCCACACCACCACACAATACACACAGTCCTTGCCCAAGAAGAAGTGGGCAATGAAGATGAGACAGATGCCCCTACAGTAACTTTCAAGAAATAAAGCAAGAGAACCTGTAACAAGGGCTCACTGAAAGTTTTTCCAGAGCCAGAACATTTTTCTAGACCCAAGATCACAAGTGAAACAGTTTCTATTTTCTATGGAAAAACACTAAACCACTTCTTACTTACCCACAAGATGAAAAGTTCTTGCTTTGCATCCAGGCTGGCAGCTTCTCAGAGCTAACAAAAAAAGGAAGTATGTCGCTTCTTATCTTGAGCTGGACTTCCTCAAGGAGTCTTGTGGGTGGCGGAGAAGGTCAGTGGTGTTGGTTGGGGAATTTGCATAATGCAGGGTCCATTAGTTCTCTTTTCATTCAAGTAATTGACATAGTACATTGCCAGGGTGGACCATATTAAAGTGACTCAGAAAATGAACTTGAAAATGGTGATGGTGTCCAATGGGGAAAATCCATAATGGAGAATGGTGCCAACTTCCATCTACACCGAGAAAATGGATCCAACTTGGAGGAGATTCCTTTAATATGGTGAACTTCCTAGAGAGTTGAAGGCTGCAATGTGGAAGACAGTCAGTGTATTACCCAGTTCTCTATCATAGTATCACTTCTCAGTTTACCACCTTGGGAAAATGATATACAGTATTCCTGGTCTTTGAGATAAGGTCATCCAACATAACACTCATCTACTTGACTGGTAGCATGCCCATTAGCGTGGTGTCTTGAAATTTTCTTCTTGTTCATATTAGTAGAATCTTTGTAAGATCCAGCACAAATATGGCAAATACCTCCTAGTTTAACAAGTCAAAATACACACCTAGTGATTTACTCCTTGTCTTGATTTTATTACATTTACGAAACATGGCCTTACTATCCCTAATGATAGCATCTCACTTTTTGGTTTCATGTTTATTTTTATAAATTAATTAGAGCCAACGCAATAAAATGTGCAAATAATCACCTAGGTATGGCTGTCTAGGCGGGCTGGCAGTCAGCCTCTCCGAGGAAGACTCAAAATATTTGCTCCATGTGATACTCAAAATGTTTCTTTTGAATGACAAATGACAGAGGCTTCAGACCTATAATTGTCAGCGGAGCTAAAGTGAAAACTGGATGGATATTAAATTGAAATGCCTGAATCCAAGAGAAGTCCCGGAAATTCTGAGCATTTCCTGTGCTCATAGTCTAATTCTGCATGTGACAGATTATTTGCACCAACAAATGCAAGAATTCCCATTTTCATGTGTAGTCCTCCCATGCTGACTCGAAATTTGGCCATGTGGCTGGCTTTGCCCAATGAAACAACAGCTAACAGGACGCAAGCAGAGATTTGAACGGTGCTTGCTCACTGGGGCTTGCCTTTTCTTCCTGCACTTGGAACCCTAAGATCGCTGTGTGAATGAGACTGAGCTAGCCTGCTGGAGGATGAAAGGCCATGTTGAAGAGAACCAAAGCTCGCTACTCACTCATCCCTCACTCTGGTTGCCAATCTGCCAACCACAAGATGTAGGAGTGAGGCCATACAGGATCATCTAGCCATCAGCTGACCCACCATCTAATCAAAAATGCACCAAAGTTTCCATCAGAGACCAGCCAAGCTAGACCAGAAGAAATGTCTAGCCATTCTACAATAATTTTCATCTGAAATGAGCAGAGGCCTGAAACCCCTTCCCCCGCAGCCTCTCTGCGAGGACCAGCGCTGGCAGCAGGCAGTGGTGGGAGGCCACAGGGGCTCTCTAGGGCTGAGCTCAGTGAGAGCGATGGTTCTGGGCACTCAGCTGGTCACCATAACCAATTACAGGTCCTCAAGGAGAACTCATTCTCCAGGAGGAGGCTTTCCTCTCCTCCTACTTCAGGAAACCTGAATTCCAGAGGGGGCTTTTACTGGGTTGGGTGACAGGTACTCACCTGGGATAGTTACATTTATTTCAGCTACTGCAATAAAGAGACGAAAAATGAGTCAGCCTCTGTGCCCCGCCCCACCCACAGGGCCAAGGAGAAGCAAGGGCACGCCCTGAGCCTCCTGCCATCACTCTCCCACCCAAAATGGATCCTGAAGCAGAGAGGGGGCCCCAGGGCGTGTGGATGGGAAGATTGACCTGTTGGTGATGCCACATCTCGGGTGGCGTTGGGCCAGGGGGCTGGAAATGCAGCAGAGAGAAGGCAGAGTTGGAAGTCATGGAAAGAAGGACTCGACGAAACCTTTGGGCGGCCTCATGACAACCATCCCACCTGTCGATCCCGCCACTTGCTACCCGTGTGTGCTGCACCAGCCTCCCGCTCAGTGACCTCCCTTGGGACCAAGGCCCTGCTGCAGATCAGCCTGCTGCCGCCACCTCTCTAAGCCCAGCATGTCCCCTTTTCCATGGGAGGTTCTTTGTTGCCGCCGCCCTCTGCACCATGGACTCGCTGGCACACCGAGGGCATGCCCAGACTCAGCAGCTTGCACAGAAAACTCAGGGGCTGCAGAGGGTGGACCTGGAGCGGATCGGGGATCCTGGTACCTGGAGCCCCACGATGACTCAGCCCCTTCCAGTCCCCTGGGTACCATCCCTGCCCTAGGGATGCAGGTGGGACCCTGCTGGATCTGAGTGTGCTGCAAGGAGCAAGGGTTGGAGGGAATCCAGCCTGCTCTGACAGCCCATTGACAGAAGGTCAGAGGTGATCAAGGTCCCTTCTCCCACAAAAGTTTCCTTAGCCTGGACTGCAATGGGGAAAAGGCCCCGGAACACCCAGCCGGTTCCCTGAGCTGCTTGGGACGCTATCAACATGTTGGAGGAAAGCTCAAATTGCCTGACGGGAAGATGAAAGTCTTGGGAATCCCATGACGAGTTAGGAAGCACGTGCAGGACATCTGGGTGACAGAGGGGGAAAGCCATGTGACCCGTAGGTTCTGCCAAGAGCAGTGGTTCACCCAAAGTGAGGAGAAAAGGGACAGGTGGCCAGGGAGAAAAGGGACATCCCGACGAAGCCGCTGGGTACTTACTCAGGGCTGTGGTCTGGGGCTGAGCAGCTGTGAGAAAGAGAAGGGAAGTCAGACCCAAAGCGCACGGGGGCCCGCCCTGGACTCCAAGCTTGAAGAGGCTCAGTGGGGACACACCGAGCTGCAGCGTCTCATGTGCCCCCTGCGTGGACACCGCCAGCCACCGCTGTGCAGCTCTCAGGCCTCCAGGAGCTCCACCCTCGGTCCCATCACCAGGGCCTGCCTGGCTGTGCCTGAGGGCTTCCTTCCCAGATCGCAGAAGAGGAAAGCCCCTCGCCGTGCCCGGGACAGGCTGCCCCAGCCGCACCATTGACTCCCCGTGTGAACAGGAAGGGGGAGTCCCAGCAGCCGTGGAGGAAGACCTCTTGTCCGCAGCCCAGGGACAATTCGGAGACTGATCGAGGCATCCCCAAGTCTCTCCTGGGCGTCAAGCTCCAGCCCCAGCATCCTCGCTGGCTCTCGAGCATTCCGTGCAGCAGCCACCTGCTGTGCCCTATGCCCCACCCCACTTCTCCACTGCTCTCCGTGCCCTTCCCAAGTCACAGTCGAGCCTGGAATCCTGTCCTCTGAGTCGGCTTCTGGCAAGACCCAAAGGAATGCACCCATCAAGGGGTGAAGGTGCTCCATTTCCCAACCGCCCCCAACAGCCAAAGCTGTGTGCCCCCAGAAGGAAGCCCCAGAGAAAAGCGGGTGTGGACCGAGGGGTCAACCCTGCTGAAAAGTCAGAGGCTTGCTTGGTCTGCCCACACAGCGGTGGAGCTCTCTTGAACTCACTGGTGGTGCGGTCATTGCTCCCAAGCAGTTGTGGTGACTCGCCGTTGGCCAAAGAGGGGAGGGGAGCTGAGCCCA
>NW_025798913.1:0-23402 GCF_021613505.1 Equus quagga
GGTATTTGCCATATTTGTGCTGGATCTTACAAAGATTCTACTAATATGAACAAGAAGAAAATTTCAAGACACCACGCTAATGGGCATGCTACCAGTCAAGTAGATGAGTGTTATGTTGGATGACCTTATCTCAAAGACCAGGAATACTGTATATCATTTTCCCAAGGTGGTAAACTGAGAAGTGATACTATGATAGAGAACTGGGTAATACACTGACTGTCTTCCACATTGCAGCCTTCAACTCTCTAGGAAGTTCACCATATTAAAGGAATCTCCTCCAAGTTGGATCCATTTTCTTGGTGTAGATGGAAGTTGGCACCATTCTCCATTATGGGTTTTCCCATTGGACACCATCACCATTTTCAAGTTCATTTTCTGAGTCACTTTAATATGGTCCACCCTGGCAATGTACTATTTCAATTACTTGAATGAAAAGAGAACTAATGGACCCTGCATTATGCAAATTCCCCAACCAACACCACTGACCTTCTCCGCCACCCACAAGACTCCTTGAGGAAGTCCAGCTCAAGATAAGAAGCGACATACTTCCTTTTTTTGTTAGCTCTGAGAAGCTGCCAGCCTGGATGCAAAGCAAGAACTTTTCATCTTGTGGGTAAGTAAGAAGTGGTTTAGTGTTTTTCCATAGAAAATAGAAACTGTTTCACTTGTGATCTTGGGTCTAGAAAAATGTTCTGGCTCTGGAAAAACTTTCAAGGAGCCCTTGTTACAGGTTCTCTTGCTTTATTTCTTGAAAGTTACTGTAGGGGCATCTGTCTCACCTTCATTGCCCACTTCTTCTTGGGCAAGGACTGTGTGTATTGTGTGGTGGTGTGGAACATGCTGAAACGCTCTAGCGTACTCAAAAGAGACGGTGAATTGTGCATGAAAGGCTTAAGGTGAGTTAAAATAAGAAACTTTGAAGAAACAGAGTCTGAAGCAAATGTGATGTATGACCAATTTGTCATTGAAAGTGAAGAAATGAAACAAGATGTAAAAGGATGACTTCATTTACTGAGGTCACAGAGTGAATTAGCGAATGGACAAACTTTTTCACATGCCGCACACCTCACTTCCAAAATAAGCACGTCAGCACAGTTCAACGCCAGGCTCACCGTGAAAGAACTGAGTATTTTATTCATGGTCAAAGTATCTACAGGTCGGTGTTTTTTCAAGCAGCTGCTTATGACCCACTTGTGGGGGGATGGGTCATGGAACCAACTTGGTAGGTAACAACCAGCATTTTAAAAGAAATGAAAAGGACTATAATCATAAAATGTCAGATGCTGCATGTAGTGCATATTGATTTGTGAAACTCGGCTCCCCCCCCACCTTTAGCTCTTGGATGTAAAATGTATTTCTTACAGTGGGTCCTGGCCAAAAATTGCTCCAAATCAGCCCTGCTAGACACATGAAATCACCAGACACGGAAAGACAAATATTGTGTGATCTCGCTTATATGTGGAAGTTAACAGTAATCAAACACGTAGGAGCAGAGAGTAGAATGGTGCTCGCCAGGAGCTGGGGAGAGAGGAAAAATGGGAGGTGGTGGTCACAGATGTTAAAAAACAAAATTCAACTGAGCAAATTTAAAGATCAAATTGGCTTTATTTGATGATTCACGAACCGGGAAGAATCCCGTCTAGCAAATAGAAAGGCGCTCCACAGAGCTAGAGAACAAGAAAGGTCTTAAAAGGCAGAGAGGGGTGAGACAGGGAAGTCATAAATGAAAAAAAAAAAAACGGGGATGATTTTGAGCAAGGTCACCTTCTTTTGGAGGATAAAGGGTGCTTATGAGGAGGATTATCTCACTAGTGTTGACCAGGAAACCCCAGACTGACCAGTTCAGATTACATTCCTGGGGAAGGTTGAAACTGCAATTAGATGCGGTATTGAGTCTCAATTTGGTGATGCGGACTTAGCACAAGTGACTCCATTTTGGGTCTATAGTCTCCTTTTTAACCATTTTCCCGTTTTGATCAGACTCTCAGCTTAACTGAGAGATATGATCAAAATTTAAGGCATTAGTGCCACTCTCAGCTGCTGCTCGCAGCTTTTGGGGAGCTTTGTTTTTTTAAATTTTTCTTTTCAGGAAGATTGGCCCTGAGCTAACATCTGCTGCCAATCCTCCTCTTTTTGCTGAGGAAGACTGGCCCTGAGCTCACATCCGTGCCCATCTTCCTCTACTTTATATGTGGGATGCCTACCACACCATGGCTTGCCAAGCGGTGCCATGTCCACACCCAGAATCCAAACCAGCGAACCCTGGGCCGCCAAAACGGAATGTGTGCACTTAACCGCTGTGCCACTGGGCCGGCCCCTCTATTTACTTCTAACCAGGGAAGTAAAGTTCTTCCAAAGGAAGTGAATCCAGAATCCTGAATGCCTCCTAGTAATTCCCATTTGAATCTGTGGCTCAGGACTGGAAAGTTGGTGACTGTGGAGGCCACTAAAATTTTAAGGGTCTGTAGACCACACAGATGGTTTTAGTCTGGGTATTCTCGCCTGTGTCTCTTTCTTTGCATAGAGCCCGGGTGCAAAGTTCCCTAAGTTTAAGGTTGTTAACCAGAGACGGGGAAACAGACCAGGGGGTCTCTAGCATCGTGACCAGATAAGAGTTTTTTGATGGCCAATGAAGCAGTCTGAAAGGTTTCTCCCCTTAGCAATGGCCTGGGAGATACAGATGACGGTGTTGTCTTTCCAGGCCAATGCCGGAGTAAGTAAAGAAAAAGAAGAAGAAAGGGTTTCATGTTTGGTTAAAGTATGAAGTTCTGGTCTGGCATCTTGGGAGGGAGCAACTCTACCCTGATGCCGGCTACTTCTCTTCCTCGTCAGTTTTGTTAAGAGGCCTTCAGTGTTTGCACAGGACTAGATGTCAGGTGGAGACTTTTGCATCTGTGAGAAGTATACCCAAGGCTCAGGTCCCTGGAGTTTGACTGCCATCTGGGTAGGGAGGGAGGAGTCGATATAGTCCCTTCCAAGGAGATTCAAGAGCAGTCTTTTTGTTGAAGGGTAGGAGAAAATTGGAAATGTTAGGTTGGAGAGTCACAGCCAGATATTTTAGAAAACTAGAAGAATTCAGGATCCAATCCAGCTTATAGGTATATAATGAAACCTCGAAGAGAATTAAAGCATTAGAATCCTCTATAGACAGATGTGCAAACATAATTTTTCTCTCTCTGATTACCCCTGTTTTTTTTTCTATCAAAGATAATCACAGTAAAACGAATTGCTTTGCATTAAACTTGGCCTGATTATTTTCATAAGTGCAGCAAGAATAGTGATTTACCATATAAGCTCTTCTTAAGATTGCTTTGCTGGAACTTTGTAAGCAAGGTATCAGGCCAATTTTTCCAAGGGGTTTTATGGGCTCCATAAAGTCAGCCTGAGTTTCTTAAATCTGTCTGGTCATATCAAAATCTATGTATGTCTCTCTGACATACGGCATTCTAGTCAAAGCCTTGGTAATATAACCAATATTTTCAATTTCCTTCTGTTACAGGGAGAACAGTTTCTTATTGAACTTATGCAAATAACTATCTATATTGCCATAGAATACTCAAGAATTTCTGGATTGTGGAAGGATCAAGTAAGGAGAAAAAGTAAATGTTTCATCTTTATTTACAAGGGTGCACTCTACCAAATTGCTTGTATTCACAGGTAGCTTAAGAGAAAAAGTCTCCTTAAATCTGGAAAAACAAAATACCAAGGAACTAGTAATGTTTCAAAGAAAAAGTCATAAAAGTTATAGCCATCCTCCTCAGTTTAGTCAGTCCCATGTTGTTAATTGTTCTGTTTTAATCCAGTTTTCCACTAGTTCCGGAAATTCTTACCCAGTTCAGTTTTATGATTTTAAAGTTATTAAAAATCTGAACTTGTCAAAAGTCCTTCCACGAATCTCCTTGAAGATGAAATACTTTTGTGGGGACACTTTTGCAAAGCATCAGAGTAAAACAATAACTGTCTGAGGGAAGACATAAAGATGCTCATTGTTAAAGACCTGGTGAGAGTTCACGCTAACGAAATTGACAAGAAAATTTGGTCGTTTCTGTAACGTGAACGTACAACATAAGGACTCGATATGTAACATTAACATGTAACATTAAGATGACTGGAATTATGACTGATAACATTATACCAGGACATACCAGAGTTTAGGAATTTCATATAATTTCTGGAATGCTTCTAACACATATCTACACAAACACACCATAAAGAAGGGCCTAGTATTACTTATTTGACAATACTTCCCATATGATTTAACGTATCAAATAACCCTAATTAATTCAACACCACCCTTTTTATAGGGAGAGAAAGCAAGTCTTTGGAGATGTTCCAGGGAGCCTCTGGCAAATCCCAAAGTTAGTTTGAGGTAAAAAAGACTTCATTTAGAATTTGATTTTTGGGAAGTTTGTCCAAAAAATCAAAAAGGTTTTTAAACGCTTGGTCAAATAGGATTGTAGGACACTGTGTAATAATACCTAGTTATCCATTTAAGCATAGTGACAACTAAAGCCTTCACAGGCAAGTATAGAGTCTACATAGATGTGAAAAAACCTTAACAATTTTAATAGAGAAGATTCAGCAGTAATCAAAGGCCTGATAAAGACAACACAGGAAAGTATTTTGACAGGACACAAATCCTTTGTTTTTTAGGCAGATTACTTAAAAAAATAAAGAAAAAGCTTTCATATCTCTTGTCAGGAGCAGACCAAAAATCTGAGAAAACTTTTTCTTTTTATCAGATGAGAGGAAACTATGTTCCAGTTTTACATAAGTACATTACTGATTGTAAAGCTTAATTTTATAACCCTTACAATAAATTCATTTGACTTTAGCCAACTTTACACAAGGAAAGATTCTCTCTCTTTCTGTCTTCCCAACTTTCTATTTAATTTGTCCTTTATTCTCCTCCTCCTCCTGAACAACCAGCCTCACTTTAGGACAAAGTGAGGCTTTCTTTTCCCTTAAAAAATGCATCTCCATTCATAACTTCTTCTATCAAAAACACATATCCTACTTCCCTTCCCTGTTATTACTTCTAGTCATTTAAATCACATATATTAGAATTTGTAACCTTAAAAACCATACTTTTTAGTGAAAATAAAGAAATAAACAAGTATGAACTGTCTTTGACAGCATTCTGCGGCTTGGTAAATTTACAAATACTTTTTATAATTTGGGGGAATATGTGCTTTCTCATAGTAAATATCTCAGTGTGGCACAAAATATGCTACAAATAGACCCAAATATCTTTAATTCCTTTGTAAAAAAAAAAAAAAGCAAAACATGGATAAACTTATGTGCGGTAATTAATATTTCAGTATTTTATCTTATTTAGAAATGATCTGAATATTCAATGAATTTAACTTAACTCATCATTTAACTTAATTTAGCAAAACTTTAAAGTTTCGTATTTCCAAAAAGATTTGGGGAAACTATTTAAAAAGTTCACATAGAAATTTTTTATCCAGGGGCCGGCTCCGTGGCTGAGTGGTTAAGTTCACGTGCTCTGCGGCGGCCCAGGGTTCAGATCCCAGGCATGGACATGGCACCGCTCATCAGGCCACGTTGAAGTGGCATCCCACATCCCAAAACTAGAAGGACCTGAAACTAAGATATACAACTGTGTACGGGGGGGGGGGAGGTTGGGGAGATAAAGCAGGAAAAAAAAAAAAGATTGGCAACAGTTGTTAGCCCAGGTGCCAATCTTTAATAGAAAAAAAAAAACTTTCTATCCAACTTACATCTGTTTAATTTATCTGTTCCAAACAATGATATTTAGACAACCCACAAAAACTTCATGAGACATTAGGCAAAGTCAGACATCATCCCAAGCTATTTTCTTGCTGAAAAATTTTGTAAGAGAATGATACGAACTCATTTGACCTTTGGTAAGCTTAAGTAGAATAAAAGTATTATATTTAATGCTGATAACTCTAAAGACATGTCAATTTTAATTAAACCAACAAACAAATTAGCTTTAACAGCAAATACTTTCCCAGATCACATGACCTTGAAATTCATTTGAGTTAGTTTTTATTATATTTCTGAGAATTTAATTTCTATAAGTGCTTAATTTTCTTTAAGCCAATTAAATAGAGCTCTTTTACAGATTAATTTTAACAATACTACCCAGAGGTAGAAAAATACCACATATTTGTGGTGCATGTATATGGACAACATAAACGTAGACAGATGTAAACAGAGATCTTGCAGCTTTTGTTTCAGAGTGACTGCCGTGAATCAGGGCCATCTCAAAGGCACAGGGAGAGACTGCGAGTTACAAGCCTTTCAAGAGAAACAGGATAGATTTGGGGTTTGATAAAAAGGAATGGGTGAACTTGGAACTGCTCCTAGAGCTGCATTTCTTTGTACTTCTACAAAGATTTGTAAGATATCACAGCTGCTCTCAATTCCTCAAAGCATTGTGTTGCAACTTAAATGACATCATATGTTGATCTATCCATAAAGGATTTTACAAGGGTTTTGGAGGGTTTTTCTTTCCCTCTGGGCATATGGTTTTGTTTGAACTTAAGGAAGAAGGCTTTAAAAATGCTTCTATCAGGCTCTGCAATTTGGCCGATTTCTGACCACAGAGCTACTTTGTGGCTACTTTTTGGCTGAGACAAACAGTAAATATTTCTGGCCGTATTGAGCAACCCCTTGGACTCAAGAGGCATCATCACAGAGGGTGCAAAAGATATTTTATTTTCCTCTTCCTTCTGGGTGCTACAGATACCTGGGAGAGCTGATTCCAGGAAGAATTCTCACCCTCAGCTAGCTTCTGCAAGTTTTCCAGGATCCCATATGTAGCTCTGATATTTCCCAGAATTTGGCAAGGAATTTTGTTAATTTTAAATTTAAGTTTTCCTTGACTGTTTAAGAGTATAACATAGCAGTTTAACAGAAAATCCCTCAGAGTCCCATCATATGGGAGGGGACCATATGGGGGCCCTCCTTCGAGGGTAGATATAGGGGTGTCTGTAAAGTCACTTGGTGTATTTTTGTTTACAAAAGTCTTTTGTTACAAAACTTTTGTTTGTAAAGACAATTTGGACAGACGATTGCTAGAATGAGTAGTCAACTAAAGGAAGTTAGAAGGAAGCCGTAGGAGTTATGTTAGTTTTGCTGTTTTTTTCTTTTTTTGGGGGGGGGTACCACTTATATCTTTAATTTTTTAATTAGCCTTTTGCAACAAGTCTTTCAATGAAGCTATTTTGGAATTTTGAAGTCTTTTGGAAGCCCCTGCCTACCAGTTAAAACCGGAGTTGCATTTTGTTTAAGTTGGGAGCCCTTGCTTTTAAAAGCACTTCTTAAATGATTGCACCTAATTGGAATTTCCTCATAATGGCCATTGCAATTCTAGGTTGTAATTCCCTAGAGGGTTGACAGCATTTGGTAGGACTCTAGCCAAAAATGGAGTTTAATCCACATATTCCATCCAGCCATGTTTAGCTGCAAATGGGTGTATTAACCAAAATGAGCAGCTTTACAAGGGAAAAGTGAAATTTTAAAGAAAAAGAGTCTTTATTTTAAAAAAAGCAGTTTGCAAACCAGGAAGGCGCCCCATTGGTCTTTGGGTGGCTGGTTTTTAAAAGTAAACAGTGCAAGGTTTGCACCATATGATTTCACGTATATGTGGAATATAAACAAACTTACAGTCAAAGAGAATAAATTAGTGGTTACTGGGGGAAGGGGGGTGGATGGTGGGCACAAGGGGTGAAGGGGCATACTTATACGGTGTATGAAAAACAATAATGTACAACTGAAATCTCACTATGTTATAAGCTATTATGACCACAATAAAAAAAAAATTAATGAGAAAAACTGCAGGGTTTGCAAGGCTAGGGCTGAGTCCAGCTCTGATTGGTTGCCCTTCTCAGCTACGGTGTATCTTGTGTCCTGGGCTTGTAAATGTCCTAACTGCAGGGAAAGACTGCTGCATCGTTCTCCAGCCATCTGGGGAAAGTCAAGGTTAAAAATGTAATTTTTATTGCTGCCCACATTTCAGCCTTGAGGCGGGCATGGTAACCATCATGTCGACTCTGGCCTCGTTCTTTTTCTTTTATCCAGTGCAACCCACACTTCCCTTTGACCATATGTTGGGGCCCCCAACCTGATGGTTAGCAAGCCAAACTCTCAGGACACAGTAAGATTTTACCATTTTTGTAGATATTTGTAGCTTCTGGGACCATAGTTCTTAGACCTAAAATAAGCAGGTGTGTTGGAAGGCGGTGTGCTCAACTCTGGAATTTAAGGATGCCGTCCTTATTACTTCTTTCTTTATTTTAGCTAAGACTTTGAGTCTCTTGGAGTCATAGTAATACCTAAGAGGGATGTGTCACCGGGTTGAGGATTGCGTGATGTTTTACAGTTTACCTAATTGCGTGCAAATTTACCCCACAGACCCTTCATCCGGCTTTAAAGATGACCAACATCTAGCCAATCTTGTTTCATCTTTACTCTCACTTTCTGCCCCAAGTCACCCCCTCCCCAATAATCTTGACATAAATTTGACTCATCACATTATTTCACCTGCAAAAATTTTAGTATGTATTTCCAAAATATCAGGACTCTTTTAAACACAGCCATTTTCTCATAACTATAGCTTCCTGTGGAACAGCTGTCTGAGTTGACGTGGGAGGACACTAGCAGTGAACGATCATATCTATGAAAAACGAACAATCTTTTTTTAATGGCATCACATCTCTAGCCTTACAACCTTTAACAAATTATTGGTTTGATTTGAGATCCAGTAAAACACTGCGATTGGGTGATATGTTTCTAAGCCTCTTAATCTAGGTCCTCTATGTGTTTTTTACCCCTTAAATTTTTTTCTTTTTGGATGAAGAAACTGGGTAGCTTGTCCTTTAGAGTTTTCCACATTCTGGATTTTGCTGATCACAATAGAACAGGACTTTCGATTCCAGTGGGATATTCCACTGGATGCATTTTTGTTTCCTGTTTCCTGGGTGGTAAGCTTGCTTCCTATAAGCAGCTCTGCTGTGATCTTCCTTGCAAGATCCTTTCCTTCAGATAATTTCCCAGAAGTGGAATTGTTGGATCAAAAGGGCAGAAATGAAAGGTTTTTTTTTTTTTTTTTTTTTTGAGGAAGATTAGCCCTGAGCTAACATCTGCTGCCAATCCTCCTCTTTTTGCTGAGGAAGACTGGTCCTGAGCTAGCATCTGTGCCCATCTTCCTCTACTTTATATGTGGGACACCTGCCACAGCATAGGTCGGTAAGCGATGTGTAGGTCTGCACCCAGGATCTGCACCAGCAAACCCCGGGCCGCCAAAGTGGAACGTGTGAACCTAACCGCTGTGCTACCACGCCGGCTCTAGAAATGAAAGGGTTTTGATAAACATGAGACATCTGACTTCTAAACTCTGTGACCAACACAAATTGATTTTCATGGGGCTTATTCATTCCAGGAACCCTTGCCACATCTTGCTTGAGAGCGTTTCTCAGATTGTATTTCCTGGAATCTCAGTGCTATGGGAAGCAAGTGCCTGCCGCTGCTCTCAGGTGAGTGGAACAGAGAATGCCCCTCTCTTCTCCTCTTGATCCTGGCATCCTAGCTGTGGTCGCTCTTCCAAATTTGACACTTTCTTCAGAAATTACTGTGTGTGCCCGTCCTATTAGAAACCCTCATAATTAGTATCTTGGTTGCTCTCCCCCAAAGCAGAACTGAGACAAAGACTTGGAAGTAAGTAGTTTATTTGGGAGGGGATCCCAGGAAGAAGGGAGGGAGGAGGGGAGTCAGAGAGGGAAGGGAGAAGTGAATGAAGGGTGCATTAATGAGGGGTTACCGCTGTGGGTAACTGGCACTCAGTCCCGCTGAGGACCCTCCAAGAGGCAGTGCCTGATGTGCCTTAGATGGACAATGAATCTGGGCTATGTATTCCTCCGGTCCTCATCCCTCACTACTTGACAGCCACTCCTAGTGTAACCCCCAAACATTTCTGGTCTGCCCCTCATGGGCTGCAGAAAAATGTCCCCTTACAGAGGGATGCAGTAAGTTATCTGCATGCACAGGATCCCCCTTGGGGTAGGCTAAGGGACACTTCAATCATCTGCTACACTGAGCAACCATCAAGAGGATTCATGCTTGGAATATTACAGCTCATTATGTTACAATGCTCTGGATCTATCTACCCTTCTGCTCTGGGCTTTAGGGTCTTTGCAGTAGTTTAAAAAGTACCCTAGGAGGAGTCATATCCTGTTTAAGACTGGGTTTGTAAGGAGATCTTATAAGCAAGCATGTGATATCCAATACCCTGTGTCAGAGCTGCACAAACTTTTTCCTGGAAAGGGCCAGATAATTACTATTCTCAGCTCTGTGAGCCATTTGGTCTCTGCCCTAACTTCCCAACTCTACGTTGCAGTGCAAAAGCAGCCACAGACCTTCCATGAACCAATGGACATCCCGTGTTCCAATAAAACTCGATTTACAGACACAGAAATTTGAAGTTCATATCATTTACACGTGCTGTGAAATATCCTTTTTCTTTTGACTTTTTTAATCACTTGAAAAATGTAAAAACCATTCTTAGCTCGTGGGTCACACAAGGACAGGCTGTGGTTCTGGCTTTGACAATTTGTTGACACTTGAGCATTTTTTGACTTGCAAAAATGGCCATGTTATGTGCTTCCGGGTAATAGTATGGATCCTTAAGTACAATGCTTTTGTCAGCATCCATGAAGTGGAACATCATAAATATTGAGGAGGAGGTAGGAAGAGCAGATGTTGACCTTATCATGTCTAGGGCACTTGTTCTGTGATGATCCAAACGGGCCATAGGCAAATTCCTGCTCCTCTCCCTTCCGTATGATACAAATCCAAATTACCTACATTATAATCATCATACTTAAACTATTTGGAGGCTGATGTTAGCTGTGAAAGCAGATGCCTCAGATTTTAGCAAAGGGTTCCAACACAACCTACTTGCCATGAAAGGGATGAAGGAAAATCCATTTTTCAAGTGTCTAGGCTATCCCAGCCTATCTTACCCTGAGGCAGGGATCTGAGGAAATATGTGGAAAGATTTTCTGCGTTTCTGAGTTCATCCCCAACTTTAATTAAAGACTCTGTCTAATAATGTGGCAGACTTTTTTTTTTCAATCATCCTTAAAATATCTTTATCCATTCCAAATTTGCCACAGTACTTGGGCTCCCAGGATTCTTGTGGTCTGTGCTATTCAGATCTCCTCTTACTCCAGATAGAGCATTAGTTCTTAAGGGGTTAGACCTGTGTTGTCCAGCACCACAGACGCAAGTCACCCATGGCTACTGAGCACTAGAAATGAGACCAGTCCGAATGGAGATCTGCCACAGTGCAAAATGCATACTGGATTTCAGAGACTTCATGCACACAGAAAAGAATGTAAAATGCTTTTGTTACTGAACCAGATTTGTTTTTCTTGCTGCACAATTATGCCAATCAGCGAGATGATGAGTTTGCAGCAGAGAAAGGGTTTAATTCACAAGGCAGCCAATCAAGGGGAGAGAACCAGTCTCAAATCTGCCTCCCCAAAAGTGGGGATTAGGGGTATTTATGGGATAAAAGGGCACGGTGGTCTGAAGTGTGGGAATAGATGATTGGAGATAAGGAAAAGTGAGATGGTTGATGATCTGTGCAAGTGGAGTCAAGCTTCATGGCTCTTCATAGGACGCACGTTCACAAAATGGTGGTGTTGCCATGATCTGAGGGTGAGGTTTTCAGCTCCTCAGCGTCAAAGGGTCACCTCAGTCATCTTTGCAGGCCCAGTTGATGAGTCGGGGGTCTTAACCAGCCTGAATTGGACAAGGATTCAACTCTCCTGAAAAACTTAAGCACCCATTATCATGGCGACCCAAGTATCAGAGATATTATCTATAGAGTAGGTTTTAGTAATGCATTATCTAAGCACTTTTGCAAACGGAGTACAGTTTTAACTATACTTTTAACAACTGAGTGTAGTTAAAGCAAGCTGGCACCTGGTTTTGTTACTACCCAAGGGAGCAGTCATTTGCTCACTGAAAGACATGCCAGGAGTCAAGAGGCAAGGCGGTAGGAGAGAAAGAATTTTATTACAGCTTGTGAGCAAGAGGAAAGATGGCTGACTAATGTCCAAAAGAACCATCTTACGGAACAAAGGCCAGTTACGTAGGGGCCTGGTCTCCAGGTGGGGGACGCAGATGGTCTTAGTTCCTGATAATCTTTTGTTTTACTGAAGGTGCATCAGAGACTGGAGCAATGCCCTATGCCCAGATCTTTCGGTTGTCATTGATGATGGCTATCAGCATAGACTCTCTGCCTGGGGTTAAGAATATTTCTAAGGAACTCAAAAGAACAAAGTTATCAACTATCACAGCTGAGAGGGGCCATAAAATCTACAGAGCGTGTATATCATCTGGAGGGTGCATAGCCAGATGAGTTAGTTAATCAGAGGTCATTCAAAGGCACAACATGTTTTCTTTTCTACAATATGTCTTCCCTCATGTCAACCTTGTGTTAAGCTGGTATCAGTTTCACTTTATGAATAACTTGTTTTATATTGATTGCATGTTGAAATGATAACATCTTTGCAATATTGGGCTAAGCAAATTATATTGAGGAAGTTAACTTTACCTGTTTCTCTTTGCCTTTAAAAAATGTGGCTAGTAGAAAGATTTAAAAGGACCTATGCAGCTCACATTATATTTCTATTGGACAGTGTGGGGTTAGAGGTCTGGACGAGTAGAAACAGACTGTTGAAATAGAAGGGAGGCTGCAAACTTGGCCTTTTGGTGTTAGACTTGGAGAAAAAGCTTTATGAGATTCTTGATTTTCAGGAATTGGGACATACAGCTTATGATATTGTGATTTATAATAAGAAATACATATTTGGCCTTCGTCCTTGTTTCTGGCACAGAGCTCCTAAAAACCTTGGCATCTCCTGAGATGAGAGCCATAAAGTTGTCTTTTGTTATCTTAATGAGGTGACTTTTGGAAAGCCCTGAGGCCACCTAAGGATGGCAGCTGGTTGCCAGTCAAGCCAATCCTGTGATTAGAGGGTTGGAACTTTCAGTCTCATCCCCTTACCTCCAGGGAGGGGAGAGGGGGCTGGAGTTCAATCACCAATGGCCAATGATTTAATCAATCATATCTATGTAATAAAGCCTTGGTAAAAACCCAAAAGGACAGGGTTCTGAGAGCTTCTGTGTTGGTGAACATGTGGACATTTGAGCAGAGTGGTGCTCCTGGAGAGGGCATGGGAGCTCCTCACGCTTTCCTCATATCTTGCTCTATACATCTCTTCCATCTGGCTGTTTCTGAGTTATATCCTTGTTATAATAAGCTGATGATCTAGTAAGTAAACTGTTTCTCTGAATTCTGTGAGTGGCTCTAGCAAATTAATCAAGCCCAAGGAGGGGGTCATTGGAACCTCCAATCTATAGCTGGTCAGTCAGAAACCCAGGTGACAACCTGGACTTGCGATTGGGATTGGAAGTGGGAGTGGGGCAAGTCTTGTGGGACTGAGCCCTTAACCTGTGTAATCTGATGCTATCTCTAGGTAGATAGTGTCAGAATTGAGCTGAATTGTAGGGCATCCAGCTGGTGTCCAAGAATTGCTTGTTGGTGTGGGCACACTCATACACACATTAGAATTGGGTGCAGAACCTCTTACAGCTGCAATAGGATGTACTTCTCATGCCCCAGTGGTATAGGATGCCCTCCTATGACCCTCATGTTTATAGCCTGCCTGGAAGAATCTACAGTGAAGCCAGCACACATGTGATTGGGTCGTGGGAGACAAAGCCCCTAACTCACCCAGGCTTCAGCCAAGCAGAGCCCCAGGGCATCCTCCATCCGAACTGTCTTTTTATCTTTCTGTTCCAGCTCTCGGTGTCCTGCTGGCTCTGTCAGGAGCAGATGCAAAGAATTCTGGAGGTGAGTCTACTCATTGCCAAAAACCTGGGTAAGGAAATTGGGATCTGGAAGCTGCCTCCAGTGGAGGGAAGGAGCCCTTTTCAAGGGAGAGAACACTACATCTCTGCTGCCTTGTTTCTACACCTTGAAGCTCTCAGGGACTGTTCCTCCTTTTCTACCATGATCCCGTTTACTTAGCTCTTGCATTGCACCAGGCTCAGTGCTAAACAAATTGCACGTACAATCTCGTTCAACCCTCATGACATTCTTGCAAAGAAGGTCCTGACATTATTCCCACTTGACCAATGTCCCTCTAGAGAAGCAGTTGGCTAAAGGTCACAAGACTGGTGGATGGTGGACTCCACCCTTTCTTTTCCAAGAGCTTCTGTCCCAAGTCATGCTGGAGGTAGTTTTGCCTCTACCCCATGTCTTGGGTTGGGCTCTCCCAGAAGCAGCCCCCGAGGTAAGGACTTGAGAGCAAGTCATTTACCTGGGAGATGATTCCAGGCAGCACCAAGTGGGAGTGGGACGTCAGATGGGGAGGTGAGAGGCCAATATAGGGTCCCTTATCAAGCAAGTTACATGTGAGTAACTGGAGTTTGATCCCTTGGAGACTGTTGGATATCATAAGAAGCATGCACCTCAGAGTTCTTCCCCCCAATGGGTAAGCTATTTTTCTATTATTTATTTATTTTTTTAATTGTGGTAAAATATACATATCATAAAATTTACCATTTTAACCATTTTTAAGTGTTGCAGTCAGTGGCATGAAGTACATTCACACTGTTGTGCAACCATCGTCACTGTCCATCCACAGAACACTTTTCCTCTTGCAAAACTGAAACCGTGAGGGCCAGCCTGGTGGCAAAGTGGTTAAGTTCATATGCTTCACTTCGGCTGTCCAGGGTTTGCTGGTTTGGATCCTGGGCGTGGACCTACACACCGCTCATCAAGCCATGCTGTGGCAGCATCCCACATTCAAAGTAGAGGAAGATTGGCAACAGACATTAGCTCAGGGCCAATCTTCCTCACCAAAACACCAGAAAAAAACCCCTGAAACTGTGTATCCATTAAACAATAGTTCCTCATTCCCTCTCCCACCAACCTCTGAAACCTACCATTCTACTTTCTGCCTCTATGAATCTGACTACTCTAAGTGCCTCATGTAAGTGGAATCACGCTGTAGTTGTCCTTTTGCAGCATATTTATTTATCATAATGTCCTTAAGGTTCATCCATGTTGTAGCATGTGTCAGAATTTCCTTCTTTTTTTAAAGCTAAATAATATTCCAGTGTATGGATGGACCACATTTTGTTTATCCATTCATCCACCAATGGGCACTTAGGTTGCTTCTACTTTTCGGCTATTGTGAATAGTGCTGCTATGAACATGGCTGCACAGCTATCTCTTCAAGATCCTGCTTTCAGTTTTTTGGGATATATACCAGGAGTGGAATTGCCGGATCATGTGTTAATTATAATTAAAATTTTTTTTTAGGAATTGCTATACTGTTTTACAAAACAGCTGCACCATTTTATATTCCTAGCAGCAGTGGACTAGAGTTACAATTTCTCAATAGCCTACCAACACTTGTTACTTTCTGTCTAATTTTTGTAATAAAGAATCTGGGTTTTTTAATACACTGACTCTCGACAGTCAGTGACTGAGGAAGGTGCTCGTGGGGGCGAGAAGACATTGCTAACCTGCCAAGTGGTAAACAAAGAGGCCTCTGGTGGACAGAGAAATCCCTCAGTAAAGAAACTCAGGTGCTGACAGTTGGAAGTTTTACTGTCAGGCAAAAGTGGTTTTAGAGACAGAGGTGGGATATGGGTGAAGCGCTGTGAGCATCTGTGTTCAGCAGTGAGATGAGTGCCAAGGGATGTCAACAGAGCTATTCCCAAGGAGACATTCTTCCAGCCACAACATCTGATGTATCATAGGTGCTCAATGAATATTTCTTGAATGAATGAATGAATGAACAAGTGAATGAGTGGATCCTGTGCTCCCTGTAGCTTTCTGTCCTCCATGCCCTGAAAATGCCAGCTGCTACAATAGCACCCACTGTGCTTGTAAAGATGGATTTCATTCCACGGCTGGGAGGAGATACGTCACCAAGTCCTCTGAGAAATGTGAAGGTAAGGAAGCAATCCACACTCACCTTGGGGTTTGGAAGGGGTCAGGGGCATCTTTGTAAGCCCCAAACACTGTGTTACATGGGGGTGCTAGTGCTGCAAAGATGCAGTGATATTACAAGGTGAAAAATGGCAGGGCTGGCTCAGTGTCCTTAGAGAAGTCTAGCTCTTATCTCCTTTCCGCTCTCATGCTAATGCTGGCTTGATGTTCCCTGATACTGGTTTGGTTTTTTCCTTAGAGGAAGGTAGACTTCCCAGGATCCTGGCCTCTTGAAGTCTCAGACACTGCTGTTTTTTGTTTGTTTATTTGTCTGAGAATTCCACAAGGGCAAGGGTCGTATCTGACTTTACCGCTGTACGCCTAGGACAGAGAATAACGCCACATAGCAGGTGCCCAGTAAAAAGGTGTTCACCAAGAGAACAAATGAACAAATGAATATCTTGGCACTCAATATCTTCCATGTTCTGGCTACAATTTAGTTTTCCAGTTTCACTTTTTGTTACTCCCATCTGCTCCAGCCAAAACTGCTTCTCATTTCCACAAATTCTAAAGGTCAGTTTGAAAATCTAAGGGAACTGTCACTCCCGAGTATCGGATCGGTGGAACTCGATGTCTGATTGATGGAGTTGCCATGTAAATTCAGAAGGTGAAGCAGAAAATAGTAGACTATTTAGGATTTAGTTTATTTCATTTTATTGTGGAAAATTATACATAACATACAGTTTACCCTGTAACCATTTTTAGATATGTCTTTCAGTAGCGTTAAATACATTGACATTGTTGTGCAACCATCATCACCATCCTTCCACGGAACTTTCTCACCTTCCCAAACTGAAACTCTGTCCCTTTAAACACTAACTCCTCGTTCTGCCTCCCCCCAGCTCCTGGCACCTACTATTCTACTTTCTATCTTTATGAATTTGACTACTCTGGGGAGTCATATAAGCGGAATTGCACACTATTGTATTTGTTTATTTGTTTAAATTATTTCCGTTTTTCAGTTGAATAAAATATACATAACAAAAGTTACCATTTTATCCTTTTTTAAGTTTCCAGCTCAGTGGCATCAAAGTGCATTTATATTGTTGTTCAACCATCTCCACTCTCAATTCGATTGAACATTTTATGTTGGAGGATCATAATTTGCGTTATACTTCTTCGTGAATTATCTGTTCATGTCTTTTCCCTGTTTTTCTATTGAGCTTTTGTTTCTTTGTCTCTCAATTTTTGGGTGCTTTACATATTAGAGGTGTTAGTCCTTTGTCTGTTGTATACATTGCAAATATTTTCTCCCTGTTTGTCAGTTGATTTTGGACTTTGCTTACATATTTTTTAGCCATGCAGTTAAATAAAAAATATTTTTTACGTAGGTAAGTTTATCAAGGATCTTAAGTCATCATTAAAATGCCTTCCCCTACACTGAGGCTAAAGAAGAATTTACCTATGTTTAATTCTAGTGATTGTATGGTTCTATTTTTATGTTATCTTTGATCCATGTAGAGTTTATTTTTGAGAATGGTGTGAGGTACAGGTCTCATTATGTTTTATTAAAAAATACATCCTGACCAGGATAACGGGCACTATAAGAAGGGAAATATGTGCAAAGGTGTAATGTGCATTTGTCATACGCTTGAGAATATTCAGTTCTACTGCAGAAGAGTTGAAAAACAAATGGAATTTATGAAACTCATACAATGTGTAGATAAGCGGTTAGTAGGCAAGGCTTGTGTGTGTTAAATGTAGATAGAAAGGAATGGAAAGACCAATGGTAACATTCATGAAGCAGTAAATATACACAAGACACGTAGTTACACAACATTCATGACAAATTAAGTATCTAAGAGGGAGTTAACCCCCAGATATATGATATATACCAGCTACACACCAGCACTTCATCTTTGTGGAGTCTTAATTCAGTCGCTCCTCGGTGATAGCTGTTCTGGCTTGTATATCCTCTGCCCAAAACACATCAACCCACAACCTAAACAAAACCCATTGACTGCTGAGAAGACTAGTAGTAAGTTACAGCCACTGGCCAAGTGTACTTGACCTGAGTCCTTCCAACAGCGAAAATAATTCTGTCATCAGCTCAGAACACCTTCTGTCCATGGGTCCCTTTGCTTGAACCTCAACTGTGGTCCATCAGCGGCCAAGGCTGATGTGGCAGAAAGCAGCAGGACATAGGAACATTGCCTAACCCAAGATTTAAGTAGTGTGGCCCTTTATCTCACTTGCACCCTTTCCCAATAGTATAGTTATGCGCCATATGATGACATTTATGATGTTTTGGTTGACGATAGACTGCATATACAATGGCGGTCTTATAAGATTAGTACCATATAGCCTAAGTGGGAGGTAGGCTATGCCATCTAGGTTTGTGTAAGTTTATCCTGCGATGTTTGCACAATGATAAAATCACCTAAGGACACATTTCTCAAACTGTATCCCTGTCGTTAAGCGACACCTCACTGTATTCACTTATCCTATCTGTTGTCCCTTGCTACTGTGTGTTTTAAATTGATTTAATAAACTGTGTGATTCAAGCATTTAAAAAACTCCATCCATACTCCAGCGGTTTGACATACCACCATTATCATCACCTAAAGCTCTGTACATGCTTGGGTCTATTTCTGGCCTTTTAGTCTATCCCATTAGTCTATCTATTCATGCACCAGCATCTTATTGTCTTACTGAGGCTTTATAGTATGTTTTAATATCTGGTAAGGCTAGTTCCCACCACGTAGTTTTTCTGGATATTCTTGTGTAATAGTATGAACTTGTCTCACTCCATAAAATATGTGTAGCTATTTTTACTGGCGTTGTATTGGATTTATAAGTTATCTTAAGGAGAGCCATCATCTTTATAATGTTGAGTCATCTTATCCAAGAATAGGAGAGGTTTGGGGTATATTCATGAACAGTGTTGGGTAGTAGAGATTTCACAGTCAAGGGGAATGGTTTAGTTCTATGAGACGAACAACAATGTTTTCTCTTGATTCACAGATATTGATGAGTGTAATACTGGGCTGGCAAAGTGCAAGAAGAGATCATATTGCAGAAATACAATTGGAAGTTACTACTGCAGCTGTGTCCCGAATTATCCTCTCTTCAACTGGGTGGCCAAGTTCATTAAAGTGAATCATCCAGACTGCTATGGTAAGAACCTCCAAATACTCTTTCCACCATGAAAAAGGAGGTGGAAGGAACGCCTTTTAGGGTTCCACCAATTTCAGACCAGGGTGAGAGAGGAGAGATGTGCCCTGGCCCTTGCCTTCTACCCATTGTTGTCCTCGGCAATCTTCTCCCGGGAGATCTCATTCAAGCCCCTGACATCGATAACCATGTCTATGTAGACATCTTACAAATTCATGTCTCCCGAATGGATCTCTTTCCTGGCCTTCCAAAATGACATCTCTAATTTGCTACTGGACTTCTCCACTTGTTTCTCTCTCACTCTCTTTAAATTCACTTTCTATACGTCTCTACCTGTCTATGTATTAAAGCCCATGAGTTCATAGCGACACCTCCAATTCTAGTCCAACACCAGGGCTTGATCTACACTTCCCTCTTTTCTTATTTGTAAATTCTTTCTCCAACACTGAGAAACCAGGTTCTCACGATCCAACATGTAGGATTTACTTATTTTCTCGTTCCTAGTATAATTCCAGGTTTTGAGTTAGACAGATTAGATTTAATTTCTGGCTTTATCACTTACCAGCTGACTTTTGGGTGATGCCTTAACTTCTATATTCCTCGTCCATAAGTGGGAATGATAATAGTATCTACTGTATTAGTTGTGTGTTGCTGAGTAACAAATAACTTCAATGTTAGTGGCTTAAAACAACACATGTTTATTGTCTCATGGTCTGTGTAGGGCAGGAATTGAGGCTTGGCTTACCTGGGTCCCCCGCTTCAGGGTTTCTCACAACTGTAATGAAAGTGTTGGCCAGAGCTGCAGTCTCATCTGAAGACTCACCCGCGGGCAGATCTTCTTCCAGGCTCACTCACAGGGCTGCTGGCAGGATTCAGGTCTCTGGATGTTGTTGGCCTGAGGCCTCAGTTCCTCTCTGGTGGTTGATGAGAGGCCACCCCCAGTTCTTAGCATGTCAGCCTCTCTAGCTTGGTTATTACAACAAGCATATGAGAATAGCCATAAAAAGAGAGCAAAACAGAAGTCATAGTCTTCTCTGAGCTCTCAGAAGTGACAAGTCAACGGGCAGTGAATAAAGGGATGTGAGGCAGGGATCATTGAGAGCCATTTCAGAAACCTGCTTACCTAAAATACTGGGTAGGGTAGCGTGCCATCAATTTCATGTCCACTCGTGAAACCTGTGAATGTCATCGTATTTGGAAATATAGTCTCTGCAGATATAATCAAATCAAGATGAGATCATATAGATTACGATGGGCCCGAAATCTAAGAAGACTGGTGTCCTTATAAGAAGAGGGAGATTTGGACGTGGAGACACACACATGGAGGGACATGTGCAAACAGAAGCAGAGACTGGGGTTCTGCTGCCATACGCCAAGGAGCATCAAAGATCGCCGGCAGCAACCAGAAGCTAGAAGAAGCAAAGAAAGATCTTCCCTAAAGCCTTCAGAGAGACTGCAGTCTTACCCACACCTTGATTTTGGAGTTTTAGCCTCCAGAACCAGGAGAGAATAAATTTCTGTTGTTTTAAGCAGCCCAGTTTATTGTACTTCGTTACATCAGCCCTAGGGAATGAATACACCTCACCTGTGACTACTAAGGCATGTAACGTGTTTAGCGTAGTGCTAGGCACCTAGGAAGACTCAATAAATTTTAGCTGTCATGTTACTTAACTCTGTTCTAGAACCTTCTATGTTCTTTTAAATGAGATAGTATATATGAAGGTACTTTATATATCATGTTGTGTAGACAACTGTGGGTATTAGTACTGCTTCTAAATTATTAACTTGGTTAACATCCATTCCTTCAGGACGACTTCTCTGCACCCCATGATGTGCTGGACCCATCTTCTTTATACTCTCAAGCCATCTCATCTTATTTATTATGAATATATTGGACCATTGCAATCACTTAACTATTTAATTATCGTTATTTGCTTAGTGACTTCTGCCAGACTGAAAATCCCACAAGGGGCTGCCCGTCAGCTCTTTACCGACCTGTATCCGTAAGGTTTAGCATCATGCTTGGCTTTCAGTAGGTGTTCAATAAATACTATTGACTGAATTATTGAACTGGAGGCTCCATCCTGATTCCATTTTCCAATTCTACTGTGGAAGAGATTTGGGACTTCTGAGAGGAGTATTAGGATAGGTTGTGGAAGCATCAGGGAAAGACCCAACTTGAGGATGATTAGAAAAAGGGATGGGAACCAGGACGTGTTAACTCTCATACTCCATTCAATGGCTTCTTTTCTCTCCCAGAGGATGCTCATAATGAGAAACCGTCGGTGGACACTTGGGTGAGTAAAGTGAAGCCTAGGTTTCGGGAACAGCCGATCAGTCTTACCATGTCATTCTCCTGCTCAAATACTACCATAGCTCCCTATGACTTTTAGGATATAGAAGTTCTCACTCAGGAGTGATTTTGTCCTCTGTCCCAGGGGACATCTGGCAATGTCTGGGGACATTTTTGGTTTTCCCACCCAGGATGCTACTGGCACCTACTGGGTAGAGACCAGGGGTGCTACTAAACATCCTACAATGCCCAGGACAGCTTCCCACAACCTTTATCTGGTCTTGAGTATCAACAGAGACCTAGAAGCCCTGGGAAAGGGTTTAAATGTCTCAGCTGTCATTCAGAGACTTGCATAAGCATCCAGAGCCTGATTCCACCCGTATCACCCCTTCCCATTCCCTCTCTTCCTCCATAAGGCACTCGCCATAGGTTTCAGATCTCTCATCCTTTAAACCTTCATGTTCTCATAAATACGGTGACGATAACACACGCCCTTCATAGGCCTGTGTGTAATAAGTGAGAAAACACATATCAGGTTGATAGCACAGAGTCTAGTAACAACTTCATAAATATTATTGCCTTCTGGGCTTACCCAACCACACTTATGTATATTCCTGCTTTCTTAAGTTTCAGTAGGAGTCTACCTAATTGGATTTATTTCTTTGAAAGGAAAGTCTGAGGAAAAATGAGAGCAAAGATCACATTGCAAAACAGGCCACCCAAATCCTTCAAAACGTGGAATTGGCCATATGGAACGCAAGTTTTGCTTCTCCAGGAAAGCATGAAAATTCTGAATTTGATATAGGTAAGAAACATTGAGCATTTTCCTTATGACCAAAAAATTTTATGAGGATGGTCTTTCATCAGACCTTGTGTTTATATGTTTATATGGCATGGAGAGAGTTCACTCATGGGACTCTTCCCAAATACAGCAGATCTGTTCCCAGGTGACTGTTTCCTTGGAAAACTTCTAAATGCTTAGCTTCTCTTACTTAAAAAATTAAGTTCCCCTCCGCATCAGACACTCCAGTACATGTTATGTAACATTTTCTGCCCTGTAAATGTTCTCTGTAAAGGGTAGGCTTGCCCACTCTAGTTCCAGCTCTGGGAAGCTTGGCCACCTCCTCTCTTCCCCTGGGTTGTGTGGTCAGTGTGTGTTGCTTAGGTCATTTTGACCATTTCATCCCCACCAGCCAGAAATGTGGAGGGAGCGGTGTGCCATCTGGCTACCTGGCATGCAGAGAATTAAATCACCAGTAAAAGGTCTTTCAGAGAAGGGAGTTCTACAAGTTTTTTAGCCATGAGAAGTGAACAAAGCAGGACTCACTTTCTTAATGTTTCCAGTCTATGAAACCAAGAAGTGCAGTGAGACAAGTGAGAAGACTCTTCTGGAAGCTGGAAACAACACAATGGATATTGACTGCACTGCTGCTTTCAAAGGAGCCAGAAGAGGTACTGTAACTAAGATAGATTCTCTTAACTGCAAATTCTAGGCTCTGTCATTTTGTTTCTAGGTGACCATCCAAGAGGTGGAGACTTACAAAATTTTCAAAGCGGGGGGTTTCTACTTCGTGAAATTAAAAGATCTGCCTTGACCACAACCAGGCAATTTTGGGGGCACACTTTGTGACACACACTGAGGTTCAAACAGGGATCTCTTGACATGCTTCCTTAAAAGGGACAGGCAGGTGCATACCCTGTTTCCATGTGATGGTCTGAAAAGGTAACACTCAGTAGTGGCAGATGAATGTTGTCTCAAACACTCTTCCCCTTGAGTAGCATTTTATGATCGTACTATTTAAAATAGTCACTCAGTCTTCTTCTATCCCACAGGTTGGCAAACTTTTTCTGTGAAAGGACCAGATAGTAAATATTTTTGACTTTTGGGGCCAGATGATCTTAACTCTGATATTGTAGTGGGAAAGCAGC
>NW_025798914.1:0-23404 GCF_021613505.1 Equus quagga
GCTGCTTTCCCACTACAATATCAGAGTTAAGATCATCTGGCCCCAAAAGTCAAAAATATTTACTATCTGGTCCTTTCACAGAAAAAGTTTGCCAACCTGTGGGATAGAAGAAGACTGAGTGACTATTTTAAATAGTACGATCATAAAATGCTACTCAAGGGGAAGAGTGTTTGAGACAACATTCATCTGCCACTACTGAGTGTTACCTTTTCAGACCATCACATGGAAACAGGGTATGCACCTGCCTGTCCCTTTTAAGGAAGCATGTCAAGAGATCCCTGTTTGAACCTCAGTGTGTGTCACAAAGTGTGCCCCCAAAATTGCCTGGTTGTGGTCAAGGCAGATCTTTTAATTTCACGAAGTAGAAACCCCCCGCTTTGAAAATTTTGTAAGTCTCCACCTCTTGGATGGTCACCTAGAAACAAAATGACAGAGCCTAGAATTTGCAGTTAAGAGAATCTATCTTAGTTACAGTACCTCTTCTGGCTCCTTTGAAAGCAGCAGTGCAGTCAATATCCATTGTGTTGTTTCCAGCTTCCAGAAGAGTCTTCTCACTTGTCTCACTGCACTTCTTGGTTTCATAGACTGGAAACATTAAGAAAGTGAGTCCTGCTTTGTTCACTTCTCATGGCTAAAAAACTTGTAGAACTCCCTTCTCTGAAAGACCTTTTACTGGTGATTTAATTCTCTGCATGCCAGGTAGCCAGATGGCACACCGCTCCCTCCACATTTCTGGCTGGTGGGGATGAAATGGTCAAAATGACCTAAGCAACACACACTGACCACACAACCCAGGGGAAGAGAGGAGGTGGCCAAGCTTCCCAGAGCTGGAACTAGAGTGGGCAAGCCTACCCTTTACAGAGAACATTTACAGGGCAGAAAATGTTACATAACATGTACTGGAGTGTCTGATGCGGAGGGGAACTTAATTTTTTAAGTAAGAGAAGCTAAGCATTTAGAAGTTTTCCAAGGAAACAGTCACCTGGGAACAGATCTGCTGTATTTGGGAAGAGTCCCATGAGTGAACTCTCTCCATGCCATATAAACATATAAACACAAGGTCTGATGAAAGACCATCCTCATAAAATTTTTTGGTCATAAGGAAAATGCTCAATGTTTCTTACCTATATCAAATTCAGAATTTTCATGCTTTCCTGGAGAAGCAAAACTTGCGTTCCATATGGCCAATTCCACGTTTTGAAGGATTTGGGTGGCCTGTTTTGCAATGTGATCTTTGCTCTCATTTTTCCTCAGACTTTCCTTTCAAAGAAATAAATCCAATTAGGTAGACTCCTACTGAAACTTAAGAAAGCAGGAATATACATAAGTGTGGTTGGGTAAGCCCAGAAGGCAATAATATTTATGAAGTTGTTACTAGACTCTGTGCTATCAACCTGATATGTGTTTTCTCACTTATTACACACAGGCCTATGAAGGGCGTGTGTTATCGTCACCGTATTTATGAGAACATGAAGGTTTAAAGGATGAGAGATCTGAAACCTATGGCGAGTGCCTTATGGAGGAAGAGAGGGAATGGGAAGGGGTGATACGGGTGGAATCAGGCTCTGGATGCTTATGCAAGTCTCTGAATGACAGCTGAGACATTTAAACCCTTTCCCAGGGCTTCTAGGTCTCTGTTGATACTCAAGACCAGATAAAGGTTGTGGGAAGCTGTCCTGGGCATTGTAGGATGTTTAGTAGCACCCCTGGTCTCTAGCCAGTAGGTGCCAGTAGCATCCTGGGTGGGAAAACCAAAAATGTCCCCAGACATTGCCAGATGTCCCCTGGGACAGAGGACAAAATCACTCCTGAGTGAGAACTTCTATATCCTAAAAGTCATAGGGAGCTATGGTAGTATTTGAGCAGGAGAATGACATGGTAAGACTGATCAGCTGTTCCCGAAACCTAGGCTTCACTTTACTCACCCAAGTGTCCACCGACGGTTTCTCATTATGAGCATCCTCTGGGAGAGAAAAGAAGCCATTGAATGGAGTATGAGAGTTAACACGTCCTGGTTCCCATCCCTTTTTCTAATCATCCTCAAGTTGGGTCTTTCCCTGATGCTTCCACAACCTATCCTAATACTCCTCTCAGAAGTCCCAAATCTCTTCCACAGTAGAATTGGAAAATGGAATCAGGATGGAGCCTCCAGTTCAATAATTCAGTCAATAGTATTTATTGAACACCTACTGAAAGCCAAGCATGATGCTAAACCTTACGGATACAGGTCGGTAAAGAGCTGACGGGCAGCCCCTTGTGGGATTTTCAGTCTGGCAGAAGTCACTAAGCAAATAACGATAATTAAATAGTTAAGTGATTGCAATGGTCCAATATATTCATAATAAATAAGATGAGATGGCTTGAGAGTATAAAGAAGATGGGTCCAGCACATCATGGGGTGCAGAGAAGTCGTCCTGAAGGAATGGATGTTAACCAAGTTAATAATTTAGAAGCAGTACTAATACCCACAGTTGTCTACACAACATGATATATAAAGTACCTTCATATATACTATCTCATTTAAAAGAACATAGAAGGTTCTAGAACAGAGTTAAGTAACATGACAGCTAAAATTTATTGAGTCTTCCTAGGTGCCTAGCACTACGCTAAACACGTTACATGCCTTAGTAGTCACAGGTGAGGTGTATTCATTCCCTAGGGCTGATGTAACGAAGTACAATAAACTGGGCTGCTTAAAACAACAGAAATTTATTCTCTCCTGGTTCTGGAGGCTAAAACTCCAAAATCAAGGTGTGGGTAAGACTGCAGTCTCTCTGAAGGCTTTAGGGAAGATCTTTCTTTGCTTCTTCTAGCTTCTGGTTGCTGCCGGCGATCTTTGATGCTCCTTGGCGTATGGCAGCAGAACCCCAGTCTCTGCTTCTGTTTGCACATGTCCCTCCATGTGTGTGTCTCCACGTCCAAATCTCCCTCTTCTTATAAGGACACCAGTCTTCTTAGATTTCGGGCCCATCGTAATCTATATGATCTCATCTTGATTTGATTATATCTGCAGAGACTATATTTCCAAATACGATGACATTCACAGGTTTCACGAGTGGACATGAAATTGATGGCACGCTACCCTACCCAGTATTTTAGGTAAGCAGGTTTCTGAAATGGCTCTCAATGATCCCTGCCTCACATCCCTTTATTCACTGCCCGTTGACTTGTCACTTCTGAGAGCTCAGAGAAGACTATGACTTCTGTTTTGCTCTCTTTTTATGGCTATTCTCATATGCTTGTTGTAATAACCAAGCTAGAGAGGCTGACATGCTAAGAACTGGGGGTGGCCTCTCATCAACCACCAGAGAGGAACTGAGGCCTCAGGCCAACAACATCCAGAGACCTGAATCCTGCCAGCAGGCCTGTGAGTGAGCCTGGAAGAAGATCTGCCCACGGGTGAGTCTTCAGATGAGACTGCAGCTCTGGCCAACACTTTCATTACAGTTGTGAGAAACCCTGAAGCGGGGGACCCAGGTAAGCCAAGCCTCAATTCCTGCCCTACACAGACCATGAGACAATAAACATGTGTTGTTTTAAGCCACTAACATTGAAGTTATTTGTTACTCAGCAACACACAACTAATACAGTAGATACTATTATCATTCCCACTTATGGACGAGGAATATAGAAGTTAAGGCATCACCCAAAAGTCAGCTGGTAAGTGATAAAGCCAGAAATTAAATCTAATCTGTCTAACTCAAAACCTGGAATTATACTAGGAACGAGAAAATAAGTAAATCCTACATGTTGGATCGTGAGAACCTGGTTTCTCAGTGTTGGAGAAAGAATTTACAAATAAGAAAAGAGGGAAGTGTAGATCAAGCCCTGGTGTTGGACTAGAATTGGAGGTGTCGCTATGAACTCATGGGCTTTAATACATAGACAGGTAGAGACGTATAGAAAGTGAATTTAAAGAGAGTGAGAGAGAAACAAGTGGAGAAGTCCAGTAGCAAATTAGAGATGTCATTTTGGAAGGCCAGGAAAGAGATCCATTCGGGAGACATGAATTTGTAAGATGTCTACATAGACATGGTTATCGATGTCAGGGGCTTGAATGAGATCTCCCGGGAGAAGATTGCCGAGGACAACAATGGGTAGAAGGCAAGGGCCAGGGCACATCTCTCCTCTCTCACCCTGGTCTGAAATTGGTGGAACCCTAAAAGGCGTTCCTTCCACCTCCTTTTTCATGGTGGAAAGAGTATTTGGAGGTTCTTACCATAGCAGTCTGGATGATTCACTTTAATGAACTTGGCCACCCAGTTGAAGAGAGGATAATTCGGGACACAGCTGCAGTAGTAACTTCCAATTGTATTTCTGCAATATGATCTCTTCTTGCACTTTGCCAGCCCAGTATTACACTCATCAATATCTGTGAATCAAGAGAAAACATTGTTGTTCGTCTCATAGAACTAAACCATTCCCCTTGACTGTGAAATCTCTACTACCCAACACTGTTCATGAATATACCCCAAACCTCTCCTATTCTTGGATAAGATGACTCAACATTATAAAGATGATGGCTCTCCTTAAGATAACTTATAAATCCAATACAACGCCAGTAAAAATAGCTACACATATTTTATGGAGTGAGACAAGTTCATACTATTACACAAGAATATCCAGAAAAACTACGTGGTGGGAACTAGCCTTACCAGATATTAAAACATACTATAAAGCCTCAGTAAGACAATAAGATGCTGGTGCATGAATAGATAGACTAATGGGATAGACTAAAAGGCCAGAAATAGACCCAAGCATGTACAGAGCTTTAGGTGATGATAATGGTGGTATGTCAAACCGCTGGAGTATGGATGGAGTTTTTTAAATGCTTGAATCACACAGTTTATTAAATCAATTTAAAACACACAGTAGCAAGGGACAACAGATAGGATAAGTGAATACAGTGAGGTGTCGCTTAACGACAGGGATACAGTTTGAGAAATGTGTCCTTAGGTGATTTTATCATTGTGCAAACATCGCAGGATAAACTTACACAAACCTAGATGGCATAGCCTACCTCCCACTTAGGCTATATGGTACTAATCTTATAAGACCGCCATTGTATATGCAGTCTATCGTCAACCAAAACATCATAAATGTCATCATATGGCGCATAACTATACTATTGGGAAAGGGTGCAAGTGAGATAAAGGGCCACACTACTTAAATCTTGGGTTAGGCAATGTTCCTATGTCCTGCTGCTTTCTGCCACATCAGCCTTGGCCGCTGATGGACCACAGTTGAGGTTCAAGCAAAGGGACCCATGGACAGAAGGTGTTCTGAGCTGATGACAGAATTATTTTCGCTGTTGGAAGGACTCAGGTCAAGTACACTTGGCCAGTGGCTGTAACTTACTACTAGTCTTCTCAGCAGTCAATGGGTTTTGTTTAGGTTGTGGGTTGATGTGTTTTGGGCAGAGGATATACAAGCCAGAACAGCTATCACCGAGGAGCGACTGAATTAAGACTCCACAAAGATGAAGTGCTGGTGTGTAGCTGGTATATATCATATATCTGGGGGTTAACTCCCTCTTAGATACTTAATTTGTCATGAATGTTGTGTAACTACGTGTCTTGTGTATATTTACTGCTTCATGAATGTTACCATTGGTCTTTCCATTCCTTTCTATCTACATTTAACACACACAAGCCTTGCCTACTAACCGCTTATCTACACATTGTATGAGTTTCATAAATTCCATTTGTTTTTCAACTCTTCTGCAGTAGAACTGAATATTCTCAAGCGTATGACAAATGCACATTACACCTTTGCACATATTTCCCTTCTTATAGTGCCCGTTATCCTGGTCAGGATGTATTTTTTAATAAAACATAATGAGACCTGTACCTCACACCATTCTCAAAAATAAACTCTACATGGATCAAAGATAACATAAAAATAGAACCATACAATCACTAGAATTAAACATAGGTAAATTCTTCTTTAGCCTCAGTGTAGGGGAAGGCATTTTAATGATGACTTAAGATCCTTGATAAACTTACCTACGTAAAAAATATTTTTTATTTAACTGCATGGCTAAAAAATATGTAAGCAAAGTCCAAAATCAACTGACAAACAGGGAGAAAATATTTGCAATGTATACAACAGACAAAGGACTAACACCTCTAATATGTAAAGCACCCAAAAATTGAGAGACAAAGAAACAAAAGCTCAATAGAAAAACAGGGAAAAGACATGAACAGATAATTCACGAAGAAGTATAACGCAAATTATGATCCTCCAACATAAAATGTTCAATCGAATTGAGAGTGGAGATGGTTGAACAACAATGTAAATGCACTTTGATGCCACTGAGCTGGAAACTTAAAAAAGGATAAAATGGTAACTTTTGTTATGTATATTTTATTCAACTGAAAAACGGAAATAATTTAAACAAATAAACAAATACAATAGTGTGCAATTCCGCTTATATGACTCCCCAGAGTAGTCAAATTCATAAAGATAGAAAGTAGAATAGTAGGTGCCAGGAGCTGGGGGGAGGCAGAACGAGGAGTTAGTGTTTAAAGGGACAGAGTTTCAGTTTGGGAAGGTGAGAAAGTTCCGTGGAAGGATGGTGATGATGGTTGCACAACAATGTCAATGTATTTAACGCTACTGAAAGACATATCTAAAAATGGTTACAGGGTAAACTGTATGTTATGTATAATTTTCCACAATAAAATGAAATAAACTAAATCCTAAATAGTCTACTATTTTCTGCTTCACCTTCTGAATTTACACGGCAACTCCATCAATCAGACATCGAGTTCCACCGATCCGATACTCGGGAGTGACAGTTCCCTTAGATTTTCAAACTGACCTTTAGAATTTGTGGAAATGAGAAGCAGTTTTGGCTGGAGCAGATGGGAGTAACAAAAAGTGAAACTGGAAAACTAAATTGTAGCCAGAACATGGAAGATATTGAGTGCCAAGATATTCATTTGTTCATTTGTTCTCTTGGTGAACACCTTTTTACTGGGCACCTGCTATGTGGCGTTATTCTCTGTCCTAGGCGTACAGCGGTAAAGTCAGATACGACCCTTGCCCTTGTGGAATTCTCAGACAAATAAACAAACAAAAAACAGCAGTGTCTGAGACTTCAAGAGGCCAGGATCCTGGGAAGTCTACCTTCCTCTAAGGAAAAAACCAAACCAGTATCAGGGATCATCAAGCCAGCATTAGCATGAGAGCGGAAAGGAGATAAGAGCTAGACTTCTCTAAGGACACTGAGCCAGCCCTGCCATTTTTCACCTTGTAATATCACTGCATCTTTGCAGCACTAGCACCCCCATGTAACACAGTGTTTGGGGCTTACAAAGATGCCCCTGACCCCTTCCAAACCCCAAGGTGAGTGTGGATTGCTTCCTTACCTTCACATTTCTCAGAGGACTTGGTGACGTATCTCCTCCCAGCCGTGGAATGAAATCCATCTTTACAAGCACAGTGGGTGCTATTGTAGCAGCTGGCATTTTCAGGGCATGGAGGACAGAAAGCTACAGGGAGCACAGGATCCACTCATTCACTTGTTCATTCATTCATTCATTCAAGAAATATTCATTGAGCACCTATGATACATCAGATGTTGTGGCTGGAAGAATGTCTCCTTGGGAATAGCTCTGTTGACATCCCTTGGCACTCATCTCACTGCTGAACACAGATGCTCACAGCGCTTCACCCATATCCCACCTCTGTCTCTAAAACCACTTTTGCCTGACAGTAAAACTTCCAACTGTCAGCACCTGAGTTTCTTTACTGAGGGATTTCTCTGTCCACCAGAGGCCTCTTTGTTTACCACTTGGCAGGTTAGCAATGTCTTCTCGCCCCCACGAGCACCTTCCTCAGTCACTGACTGTCGAGAGTCAGTGTATTAAAAAACCCAGATTCTTTATTACAAAAATTAGACAGAAAGTAACAAGTGTTGGTAGGCTATTGAGAAATTGTAACTCTAGTCCACTGCTGCTAGGAATATAAAATGGTGCAGCTGTTTTGTAAAACAGTATAGCAATTCCTAAAAAAAAATTTTAATTATAATTAACACATGATCCGGCAATTCCACTCCTGGTATATATCCCAAAAAACTGAAAGCAGGATCTTGAAGAGATAGCTGTGCAGCCATGTTCATAGCAGCACTATTCACAATAGCCGAAAAGTAGAAGCAACCTAAGTGCCCATTGGTGGATGAATGGATAAACAAAATGTGGTCCATCCATACACTGGAATATTATTTAGCTTTAAAAAAAGAAGGAAATTCTGACACATGCTACAACATGGATGAACCTTAAGGACATTATGATAAATAAATATGCTGCAAAAGGACAACTACAGCGTGATTCCACTTACATGAGGCACTTAGAGTAGTCAGATTCATAGAGGCAGAAAGTAGAATGGTAGGTTTCAGAGGTTGGTGGGAGAGGGAATGAGGAACTATTGTTTAATGGATACACAGTTTCAGGGGTTTTTTTCTGGTGTTTTGGTGAGGAAGATTGGCCCTGAGCTAATGTCTGTTGCCAATCTTCCTCTACTTTGAATGTGGGATGCTGCCACAGCATGGCTTGATGAGCGGTGTGTAGGTCCACGCCCAGGATCCAAACCAGCAAACCCTGGACAGCCGAAGTGAAGCATATGAACTTAACCACTTTGCCACCAGGCTGGCCCTCACGGTTTCAGTTTTGCAAGAGGAAAAGTGTTCTGTGGATGGACAGTGACGATGGTTGCACAACAGTGTGAATGTACTTCATGCCACTGACTGCAACACTTAAAAATGGTTAAAATGGTAAATTTTATGATATGTATATTTTACCACAATTAAAAAAATAAATAAATAATAGAAAAATAGCTTACCCATTGGGGGGAAGAACTCTGAGGTGCATGCTTCTTATGATATCCAACAGTCTCCAAGGGATCAAACTCCAGTTACTCACATGTAACTTGCTTGATAAGGGACCCTATATTGGCCTCTCACCTCCCCATCTGACGTCCCACTCCCACTTGGTGCTGCCTGGAATCATCTCCCAGGTAAATGACTTGCTCTCAAGTCCTTACCTCGGGGGCTGCTTCTGGGAGAGCCCAACCCAAGACATGGGGTAGAGGCAAAACTACCTCCAGCATGACTTGGGACAGAAGCTCTTGGAAAAGAAAGGGTGGAGTCCACCATCCACCAGTCTTGTGACCTTTAGCCAACTGCTTCTCTAGAGGGACATTGGTCAAGTGGGAATAATGTCAGGACCTTCTTTGCAAGAATGTCATGAGGGTTGAACGAGATTGTACGTGCAATTTGTTTAGCACTGAGCCTGGTGCAATGCAAGAGCTAAGTAAACGGGATCATGGTAGAAAAGGAGGAACAGTCCCTGAGAGCTTCAAGGTGTAGAAACAAGGCAGCAGAGATGTAGTGTTCTCTCCCTTGAAAAGGGCTCCTTCCCTCCACTGGAGGCAGCTTCCAGATCCCAATTTCCTTACCCAGGTTTTTGGCAATGAGTAGACTCACCTCCAGAATTCTTTGCATCTGCTCCTGACAGAGCCAGCAGGACACCGAGAGCTGGAACAGAAAGATAAAAAGACAGTTCGGATGGAGGATGCCCTGGGGCTCTGCTTGGCTGAAGCCTGGGTGAGTTAGGGGCTTTGTCTCCCACGACCCAATCACATGTGTGCTGGCTTCACTGTAGATTCTTCCAGGCAGGCTATAAACATGAGGGTCATAGGAGGGCATCCTATACCACTGGGGCATGAGAAGTACATCCTATTGCAGCTGTAAGAGGTTCTGCACCCAATTCTAATGTGTGTATGAGTGTGCCCACACCAACAAGCAATTCTTGGACACCAGCTGGATGCCCTACAATTCAGCTCAATTCTGACACTATCTACCTAGAGATAGCATCAGATTACACAGGTTAAGGGCTCAGTCCCACAAGACTTGCCCCACTCCCACTTCCAATCCCAATCGCAAGTCCAGGTTGTCACCTGGGTTTCTGACTGACCAGCTATAGATTGGAGGTTCCAATGACCCCCTCCTTGGGCTTGATTAATTTGCTAGAGCCACTCACAGAATTCAGAGAAACAGTTTACTTACTAGATCATCAGCTTATTATAACAAGGATATAACTCAGAAACAGCCAGATGGAAGAGATGTATAGAGCAAGATATGAGGAAAGCGTGAGGAGCTCCCATGCCCTCTCCAGGAGCACCACTCTGCTCAAATGTCCACATGTTCACCAACACAGAAGCTCTCAGAACCCTGTCCTTTTGGGTTTTTACCAAGGCTTTATTACATAGATATGATTGATTAAATCATTGGCCATTGGTGATTGAACTCCAGCCCCCTCTCCCCTCCCTGGAGGTAAGGGGATGAGACTGAAAGTTCCAACCCTCTAATCACAGGATTGGCTTGACTGGCAACCAGCTGCCATCCTTAGGTGGCCTCAGGGCTTTCCAAAAGTCACCTCATTAAGATAACAAAAGACAACTTTATGGCTCTCATCTCAGGAGATGCCAAGGTTTTTAGGAGCTCTGTGCCAGAAACAAGGACGAAGGCCAAATATGTATTTCTTATTATAAATCACAATATCATAAGCTGTATGTCCCAATTCCTGAAAATCAAGAATCTCATAAAGCTTTTTCTCCAAGTCTAACACCAAAAGGCCAAGTTTGCAGCCTCCCTTCTATTTCAACAGTCTGTTTCTACTCGTCCAGACCTCTAACCCCACACTGTCCAATAGAAATATAATGTGAGCTGCATAGGTCCTTTTAAATCTTTCTACTAGCCACATTTTTTAAAGGCAAAGAGAAACAGGTAAAGTTAACTTCCTCAATATAATTTGCTTAGCCCAATATTGCAAAGATGTTATCATTTCAACATGCAATCAATATAAAACAAGTTATTCATAAAGTGAAACTGATACCAGCTTAACACAAGGTTGACATGAGGGAAGACATATTGTAGAAAAGAAAACATGTTGTGCCTTTGAATGACCTCTGATTAACTAACTCATCTGGCTATGCACCCTCCAGATGATATACACGCTCTGTAGATTTTATGGCCCCTCTCAGCTGTGATAGTTGATAACTTTGTTCTTTTGAGTTCCTTAGAAATATTCTTAACCCCAGGCAGAGAGTCTATGCTGATAGCCATCATCAATGACAACCGAAAGATCTGGGCATAGGGCATTGCTCCAGTCTCTGATGCACCTTCAGTAAAACAAAAGATTATCAGGAACTAAGACCATCTGCGTCCCCCACCTGGAGACCAGGCCCCTACGTAACTGGCCTTTGTTCCGTAAGATGGTTCTTTTGGACATTAGTCAGCCATCTTTCCTCTTGCTCACAAGCTGTAATAAAATTCTTTCTCTCCTACCGCCTTGCCTCTTGACTCCTGGCATGTCTTTCAGTGAGCAAATGACTGCTCCCTTGGGTAGTAACAAAACCAGGTGCCAGCTTGCTTTAACTACACTCAGTTGTTAAAAGTATAGTTAAAACTGTACTCCGTTTGCAAAAGTGCTTAGATAATGCATTACTAAAACCTACTCTATAGATAATATCTCTGATACTTGGGTCGCCATGATAATGGGTGCTTAAGTTTTTCAGGAGAGTTGAATCCTTGTCCAATTCAGGCTGGTTAAGACCCCCGACTCATCAACTGGGCCTGCAAAGATGACTGAGGTGACCCTTTGACGCTGAGGAGCTGAAAACCTCACCCTCAGATCATGGCAACACCACCATTTTGTGAACGTGCGTCCTATGAAGAGCCATGAAGCTTGACTCCACTTGCACAGATCATCAACCATCTCACTTTTCCTTATCTCCAATCATCTATTCCCACACTTCAGACCACCGTGCCCTTTTATCCCATAAATACCCCTAATCCCCACTTTTGGGGAGGCAGATTTGAGACTGGTTCTCTCCCCTTGATTGGCTGCCTTGTGAATTAAACCCTTTCTCTGCTGCAAACTCATCATCTCGCTGATTGGCATAATTGTGCAGCAAGAAAAACAAATCTGGTTCAGTAACAAAAGCATTTTACATTCTTTTCTGTGTGCATGAAGTCTCTGAAATCCAGTATGCATTTTGCACTGTGGCAGATCTCCATTCGGACTGGTCTCATTTCTAGTGCTCAGTAGCCATGGGTGACTTGCGTCTGTGGTGCTGGACAACACAGGTCTAACCCCTTAAGAACTAATGCTCTATCTGGAGTAAGAGGAGATCTGAATAGCACAGACCACAAGAATCCTGGGAGCCCAAGTACTGTGGCAAATTTGGAATGGATAAAGATATTTTAAGGATGATTGAAAAAAAAAAGTCTGCCACATTATTAGACAGAGTCTTTAATTAAAGTTGGGGATGAACTCAGAAACGCAGAAAATCTTTCCACATATTTCCTCAGATCCCTGCCTCAGGGTAAGATAGGCTGGGATAGCCTAGACACTTGAAAAATGGATTTTCCTTCATCCCTTTCATGGCAAGTAGGTTGTGTTGGAACCCTTTGCTAAAATCTGAGGCATCTGCTTTCACAGCTAACATCAGCCTCCAAATAGTTTAAGTATGATGATTATAATGTAGGTAATTTGGATTTGTATCATACGGAAGGGAGAGGAGCAGGAATTTGCCTATGGCCCGTTTGGATCATCACAGAACAAGTGCCCTAGACATGATAAGGTCAACATCTGCTCTTCCTACCTCCTCCTCAATATTTATGATGTTCCACTTCATGGATGCTGACAAAAGCATTGTACTTAAGGATCCATACTATTACCCGGAAGCACATAACATGGCCATTTTTGCAAGTCAAAAAATGCTCAAGTGTCAACAAATTGTCAAAGCCAGAACCACAGCCTGTCCTTGTGTGACCCACGAGCTAAGAATGGTTTTTACATTTTTCAAGTGATTAAAAAAGTCAAAAGAAAAAGGATATTTCACAGCACGTGTAAATGATATGAACTTCAAATTTCTGTGTCTGTAAATCGAGTTTTATTGGAACACGGGATGTCCATTGGTTCCTGGAAGGTCTGTGGCTGCTTTTGCACTGCAACGTAGAGTTGGGAAGTTAGGGCAGAGACCAAATGGCTCACAGAGCTGAGAATAGTAATTATCTGGCCCTTTCCAGGAAAAAGTTTGTGCAGCTCTGACACAGGGTATTGGATATCACATGCTTGCTTATAAGATCTCCTTACAAACCCAGTCTTAAACAGGATATGACTCCTCCTAGGGTACTTTTTAAACTACTGCAAAGACCCTAAAGCCCAGAGCAGAAGGGTAGATAGATCCAGAGCATTGTAACATAATGAGCTGTAATATTCCAAGCATGAATCCTCTTGATGGTTGCTCAGTGTAGCAGATGATTGAAGTGTCCCTTAGCCTACCCCAAGGGGGATCCTGTGCATGCAGATAACTTACTGCATCCCTCTGTAAGGGGACATTTTTCTGCAGCCCATGAGGGGCAGACCAGAAATGTTTGGGGGTTACACTAGGAGTGGCTGTCAAGTAGTGAGGGATGAGGACCGGAGGAATACATAGCCCAGATTCATTGTCCATCTAAGGCACATCAGGCACTGCCTCTTGGAGGGTCCTCAGCGGGACTGAGTGCCAGTTACCCACAGCGGTAACCCCTCATTAATGCACCCTTCATTCACTTCTCCCTTCCCTCTCTGACTCCCCTCCTCCCTCCCTTCTTCCTGGGATCCCCTCCCAAATAAACTACTTACTTCCAAGTCTTTGTCTCAGTTCTGCTTTGGGGGAGAGCAACCAAGATACTAATTATGAGGGTTTCTAATAGGACGGGCACACACAGTAATTTCTGAAGAAAGTGTCAAATTTGGAAGAGCGACCACAGCTAGGATGCCAGGATCAAGAGGAGAAGAGAGGGGCATTCTCTGTTCCACTCACCTGAGAGCAGCGGCAGGCACTTGCTTCCCATAGCACTGAGATTCCAGGAAATACAATCTGAGAAACGCTCTCAAGCAAGATGTGGCAAGGGTTCCTGGAATGAATAAGCCCCATGAAAATCAATTTGTGTTGGTCACAGAGTTTAGAAGTCAGATGTCTCATGTTTATCAAAACCCTTTCATTTCTAGAGCCGGCGTGGTAGCACAGCGGTTAGGTTCACACGTTCCACTTTGGCGGCCCGGGGTTTGCTGGTGCAGATCCTGGGTGCAGACCTACACATCGCTTACCGACCTATGCTGTGGCAGGTGTCCCACATATAAAGTAGAGGAAGATGGGCACAGATGCTAGCTCAGGACCAGTCTTCCTCAGCAAAAAGAGGAGGATTGGCAGCAGATGTTAGCTCAGGGCTAATCTTCCTCAAAAAAAAAAAAAAAAAAAAAACCTTTCATTTCTGCCCTTTTGATCCAACAATTCCACTTCTGGGAAATTATCTGAAGGAAAGGATCTTGCAAGGAAGATCACAGCAGAGCTGCTTATAGGAAGCAAGCTTACCACCCAGGAAACAGGAAACAAAAATGCATCCAGTGGAATATCCCACTGGAATCGAAAGTCCTGTTCTATTGTGATCAGCAAAATCCAGAATGTGGAAAACTCTAAAGGACAAGCTACCCAGTTTCTTCATCCAAAAAGAAAAAAATTTAAGGGGTAAAAAACACATAGAGGACCTAGATTAAGAGGCTTAGAAACATATCACCCAATCGCAGTGTTTTACTGGATCTCAAATCAAACCAATAATTTGTTAAAGGTTGTAAGGCTAGAGATGTGATGCCATTGAAAAAATGATTGTTCGTTTTTCATAGATATGATCGTTCACTGCTAGTGTCCTCCCACGTCAACTCAGACAGCTGTTCCACAGGAAGCTATAGTTATGAGAAAATGGCTATGTTTAAAAGAGTCCTGATATTTTGGAAATACATACTAAAATTTTTGCAGGTGAAATAATGTGATGAGTCAAATTTATGTCAAGATTATTGGGGAGGGGGTGACTTGGGGCAGAAAGTGAGAGTAAAGATGAAACAAGATTGGCTAGATGTTGGTCATCTTTAAAGCCGGATGAAGGGTCTGTGGGGTAAATTTGCACGCAATTAGGTAAACTGTAAAACATCACGCAATCCTCAACCCGGTGACACATCCCTCTTAGGTATTACTATGACTCCAAGAGACTCAAAGTCTTAGCTAAAATAAAGAAAGAAGTAATAAGGACGGCATCCTTAAATTCCAGAGTTGAGCACACCGCCTTCCAACACACCTGCTTATTTTAGGTCTAAGAACTATGGTCCCAGAAGCTACAAATATCTACAAAAATGGTAAAATCTTACTGTGTCCTGAGAGTTTGGCTTGCTAACCATCAGGTTGGGGGCCCCAACATATGGTCAAAGGGAAGTGTGGGTTGCACTGGATAAAAGAAAAAGAACGAGGCCAGAGTCGACATGATGGTTACCATGCCCGCCTCAAGGCTGAAATGTGGGCAGCAATAAAAATTACATTTTTAACCTTGACTTTCCCCAGATGGCTGGAGAACGATGCAGCAGTCTTTCCCTGCAGTTAGGACATTTACAAGCCCAGGACACAAGATACACCGTAGCTGAGAAGGGCAACCAATCAGAGCTGGACTCAGCCCTAGCCTTGCAAACCCTGCAGTTTTTCTCATTAATTTTTTTTTTATTGTGGTCATAATAGCTTATAACATAGTGAGATTTCAGTTGTACATTATTGTTTTTCATACACCGTATAAGTATGCCCCTTCACCCCTTGTGCCCACCATCCACCCCCCTTCCCCCAGTAACCACTAATTTATTCTCTTTGACTGTAAGTTTGTTTATATTCCACATATACGTGAAATCATATGGTGCAAACCTTGCACTGTTTACTTTTAAAAACCAGCCACCCAAAGACCAATGGGGCGCCTTCCTGGTTTGCAAACTGCTTTTTTTAAAATAAAGACTCTTTTTCTTTAAAATTTCACTTTTCCCTTGTAAAGCTGCTCATTTTGGTTAATACACCCATTTGCAGCTAAACATGGCTGGATGGAATATGTGGATTAAACTCCATTTTTGGCTAGAGTCCTACCAAATGCTGTCAACCCTCTAGGGAATTACAACCTAGAATTGCAATGGCCATTATGAGGAAATTCCAATTAGGTGCAATCATTTAAGAAGTGCTTTTAAAAGCAAGGGCTCCCAACTTAAACAAAATGCAACTCCGGTTTTAACTGGTAGGCAGGGGCTTCCAAAAGACTTCAAAATTCCAAAATAGCTTCATTGAAAGACTTGTTGCAAAAGGCTAATTAAAAAATTAAAGATATAAGTGGTACCCCCCCCCAAAAAAAGAAAAAAACAGCAAAACTAACATAACTCCTACGGCTTCCTTCTAACTTCCTTTAGTTGACTACTCATTCTAGCAATCGTCTGTCCAAATTGTCTTTACAAACAAAAGTTTTGTAACAAAAGACTTTTGTAAACAAAAATACACCAAGTGACTTTACAGACACCCCTATATCTACCCTCGAAGGAGGGCCCCCATATGGTCCCCTCCCATATGATGGGACTCTGAGGGATTTTCTGTTAAACTGCTATGTTATACTCTTAAACAGTCAAGGAAAACTTAAATTTAAAATTAACAAAATTCCTTGCCAAATTCTGGGAAATATCAGAGCTACATATGGGATCCTGGAAAACTTGCAGAAGCTAGCTGAGGGTGAGAATTCTTCCTGGAATCAGCTCTCCCAGGTATCTGTAGCACCCAGAAGGAAGAGGAAAATAAAATATCTTTTGCACCCTCTGTGATGATGCCTCTTGAGTCCAAGGGGTTGCTCAATACGGCCAGAAATATTTACTGTTTGTCTCAGCCAAAAAGTAGCCACAAAGTAGCTCTGTGGTCAGAAATCGGCCAAATTGCAGAGCCTGATAGAAGCATTTTTAAAGCCTTCTTCCTTAAGTTCAAACAAAACCATATGCCCAGAGGGAAAGAAAAACCCTCCAAAACCCTTGTAAAATCCTTTATGGATAGATCAACATATGATGTCATTTAAGTTGCAACACAATGCTTTGAGGAATTGAGAGCAGCTGTGATATCTTACAAATCTTTGTAGAAGTACAAAGAAATGCAGCTCTAGGAGCAGTTCCAAGTTCACCCATTCCTTTTTATCAAACCCCAAATCTATCCTGTTTCTCTTGAAAGGCTTGTAACTCGCAGTCTCTCCCTGTGCCTTTGAGATGGCCCTGATTCACGGCAGTCACTCTGAAACAAAAGCTGCAAGATCTCTGTTTACATCTGTCTACGTTTATGTTGTCCATATACATGCACCACAAATATGTGGTATTTTTCTACCTCTGGGTAGTATTGTTAAAATTAATCTGTAAAAGAGCTCTATTTAATTGGCTTAAAGAAAATTAAGCACTTATAGAAATTAAATTCTCAGAAATATAATAAAAACTAACTCAAATGAATTTCAAGGTCATGTGATCTGGGAAAGTATTTGCTGTTAAAGCTAATTTGTTTGTTGGTTTAATTAAAATTGACATGTCTTTAGAGTTATCAGCATTAAATATAATACTTTTATTCTACTTAAGCTTACCAAAGGTCAAATGAGTTCGTATCATTCTCTTACAAAATTTTTCAGCAAGAAAATAGCTTGGGATGATGTCTGACTTTGCCTAATGTCTCATGAAGTTTTTGTGGGTTGTCTAAATATCATTGTTTGGAACAGATAAATTAAACAGATGTAAGTTGGATAGAAAGTTTTTTTTTTTCTATTAAAGATTGGCACCTGGGCTAACAACTGTTGCCAATCTTTTTTTTTTTTTCCTGCTTTATCTCCCCAACTCCCCAGCCAATCGTACACAGTTGTATATCTTAGTTTCAGGTCCTTCTAGTTTTGGGATGTGGGATGCCACTTCAACGTGGCCTGATGAGCGGTGCCATGTCCATGCCTGGGATCTGAACCCTGGGCCGCCGCAGAGCACGTGAACTTAACCACTCAGCCACGGAGCCGGCCCCTGGATAAAAAATTTCTATGTGAACTTTTTAAATAGTTTCCCCAAATCTTTTTGGAAATACGAAACTTTAAAGTTTTGCTAAATTAAGTTAAATGATGAGTTAAGTTAAATTCATTGAATATTCAGATCATTTCTAAATAAGATAAAATACTGAAATATTAATTACCGCACATAAGTTTATCCATGTTTTGCTTTTTTTTTTTTTTACAAAGGAATTAAAGATATTTGGGTCTATTTGTAGCATATTTTGTGCCACACTGAGATATTTACTATGAGAAAGCACATATTCCCCCAAATTATAAAAAGTATTTGTAAATTTACCAAGCCGCAGAATGCTGTCAAAGACAGTTCATACTTGTTTATTTCTTTATTTTCACTAAAAAGTATGGTTTTTAAGGTTACAAATTCTAATATATGTGATTTAAATGACTAGAAGTAATAACAGGGAAGGGAAGTAGGATATGTGTTTTTGATAGAAGAAGTTATGAATGGAGATGCATTTTTTAAGGGAAAAGAAAGCCTCACTTTGTCCTAAAGTGAGGCTGGTTGTTCAGGAGGAGGAGGAGAATAAAGGACAAATTAAATAGAAAGTTGGGAAGACAGAAAGAGAGAGAATCTTTCCTTGTGTAAAGTTGGCTAAAGTCAAATGAATTTATTGTAAGGGTTATAAAATTAAGCTTTACAATCAGTAATGTACTTATGTAAAACTGGAACATAGTTTCCTCTCATCTGATAAAAAGAAAAAGTTTTCTCAGATTTTTGGTCTGCTCCTGACAAGAGATATGAAAGCTTTTTCTTTATTTTTTTAAGTAATCTGCCTAAAAAACAAAGGATTTGTGTCCTGTCAAAATACTTTCCTGTGTTGTCTTTATCAGGCCTTTGATTACTGCTGAATCTTCTCTATTAAAATTGTTAAGGTTTTTTCACATCTATGTAGACTCTATACTTGCCTGTGAAGGCTTTAGTTGTCACTATGCTTAAATGGATAACTAGGTATTATTACACAGTGTCCTACAATCCTATTTGACCAAGCGTTTAAAAACCTTTTTGATTTTTTGGACAAACTTCCCAAAAATCAAATTCTAAATGAAGTCTTTTTTACCTCAAACTAACTTTGGGATTTGCCAGAGGCTCCCTGGAACATCTCCAAAGACTTGCTTTCTCTCCCTATAAAAAGGGTGGTGTTGAATTAATTAGGGTTATTTGATACGTTAAATCATATGGGAAGTATTGTCAAATAAGTAATACTAGGCCCTTCTTTATGGTGTGTTTGTGTAGATATGTGTTAGAAGCATTCCAGAAATTATATGAAATTCCTAAACTCTGGTATGTCCTGGTATAATGTTATCAGTCATAATTCCAGTCATCTTAATGTTACATGTTAATGTTACATATCGAGTCCTTATGTTGTACGTTCACGTTACAGAAACGACCAAATTTTCTTGTCAATTTCGTTAGCGTGAACTCTCACCAGGTCTTTAACAATGAGCATCTTTATGTCTTCCCTCAGACAGTTATTGTTTTACTCTGATGCTTTGCAAAAGTGTCCCCACAAAAGTATTTCATCTTCAAGGAGATTCGTGGAAGGACTTTTGACAAGTTCAGATTTTTAATAACTTTAAAATCATAAAACTGAACTGGGTAAGAATTTCCGGAACTAGTGGAAAACTGGATTAAAACAGAACAATTAACAACATGGGACTGACTAAACTGAGGAGGATGGCTATAACTTTTATGACTTTTTCTTTGAAACATTACTAGTTCCTTGGTATTTTGTTTTTCCAGATTTAAGGAGACTTTTTCTCTTAAGCTACCTGTGAATACAAGCAATTTGGTAGAGTGCACCCTTGTAAATAAAGATGAAACATTTACTTTTTCTCCTTACTTGATCCTTCCACAATCCAGAAATTCTTGAGTATTCTATGGCAATATAGATAGTTATTTGCATAAGTTCAATAAGAAACTGTTCTCCCTGTAACAGAAGGAAATTGAAAATATTGGTTATATTACCAAGGCTTTGACTAGAATGCCGTATGTCAGAGAGACATACATAGATTTTGATATGACCAGACAGATTTAAGAAACTCAGGCTGACTTTATGGAGCCCATAAAACCCCTTGGAAAAATTGGCCTGATACCTTGCTTACAAAGTTCCAGCAAAGCAATCTTAAGAAGAGCTTATATGGTAAATCACTATTCTTGCTGCACTTATGAAAATAATCAGGCCAAGTTTAATGCAAAGCAATTCGTTTTACTGTGATTATCTTTGATAGAAAAAAAAACAGGGGTAATCAGAGAGAGAAAAATTATGTTTGCACATCTGTCTATAGAGGATTCTAATGCTTTAATTCTCTTCGAGGTTTCATTATATACCTATAAGCTGGATTGGATCCTGAATTCTTCTAGTTTTCTAAAATATCTGGCTGTGACTCTCCAACCTAACATTTCCAATTTTCTCCTACCCTTCAACAAAAAGACTGCTCTTGAATCTCCTTGGAAGGGACTATATCGACTCCTCCCTCCCTACCCAGATGGCAGTCAAACTCCAGGGACCTGAGCCTTGGGTATACTTCTCACAGATGCAAAAGTCTCCACCTGACATCTAGTCCTGTGCAAACACTGAAGGCCTCTTAACAAAACTGACGAGGAAGAGAAGTAGCCGGCATCAGGGTAGAGTTGCTCCCTCCCAAGATGCCAGACCAGAACTTCATACTTTAACCAAACATGAAACCCTTTCTTCTTCTTTTTCTTTACTTACTCCGGCATTGGCCTGGAAAGACAACACCGTCATCTGTATCTCCCAGGCCATTGCTAAGGGGAGAAACCTTTCAGACTGCTTCATTGGCCATCAAAAAACTCTTATCTGGTCACGATGCTAGAGACCCCCTGGTCTGTTTCCCCGTCTCTGGTTAACAACCTTAAACTTAGGGAACTTTGCACCCGGGCTCTATGCAAAGAAAGAGACACAGGCGAGAATACCCAGACTAAAACCATCTGTGTGGTCTACAGACCCTTAAAATTTTAGTGGCCTCCACAGTCACCAACTTTCCAGTCCTGAGCCACAGATTCAAATGGGAATTACTAGGAGGCATTCAGGATTCTGGATTCACTTCCTTTGGAAGAACTTTACTTCCCTGGTTAGAAGTAAATAGAGGGGCCGGCCCAGTGGCACAGCGGTTAAGTGCACACATTCCGTTTTGGCGGCCCAGGGTTCGCTGGTTTGGATTCTGGGTGTGGACATGGCACCGCTTGGCAAGCCATGGTGTGGTAGGCATCCCACATATAAAGTAGAGGAAGATGGGCACGGATGTGAGCTCAGGGCCAGTCTTCCTCAGCAAAAAGAGGAGGATTGGCAGCAGATGTTAGCTCAGGGCCAATCTTCCTGAAAAGAAAAATTTAAAAAAACAAAGCTCCCCAAAAGCTGCGAGCAGCAGCTGAGAGTGGCACTAATGCCTTAAATTTTGATCATATCTCTCAGTTAAGCTGAGAGTCTGATCAAAACGGGAAAATGGTTAAAAAGGAGACTATAGACCCAAAATGGAGTCACTTGTGCTAAGTCCGCATCACCAAATTGAGACTCAATACCGCATCTAATTGCAGTTTCAACCTTCCCCAGGAATGTAATCTGAACTGGTCAGTCTGGGGTTTCCTGGTCAACACTAGTGAGATAATCCTCCTCATAAGCACCCTTTATCCTCCAAAAGAAGGTGACCTTGCTCAAAATCATCCCCGTTTTTTTTTTTTTCATTTATGACTTCCCTGTCTCACCCCTCTCTGCCTTTTAAGACCTTTCTTGTTCTCTAGCTCTGTGGAGCGCCTTTCTATTTGCTTGACGGGATCCTTCCCGGTTTATGAATCATCGAATAATGCCAATTTGATCTTTAAATTTGCTCAGTTGAATTTTGTTTTTTAACATCTGTGACCACCACCTCCCATTTTTCCTCTCTCCCCAGCTCCTGGCGAGCACCATTCTACTCTCTGCTCCTACGTGTTTGATTACTGTTAACTTCCACATATAAGCGAGATCACACAATATTTGTCTTTCCGTGTCTGGTGATTTCATGTGTCTAGCAGGGCTGATTTGGAGCAATTTTTGGCCAGGACCCACTGTAAGAAATACATTTTACATCCAAGAGCTAAAGGTGGGGGGGGAGCCGAGTTTCACAAATCAATATGCACTACATGCAGCATCTGACATTTTATGATTATAGTCCTTTTCATTTCTTTTAAAATGCTGGTTGTTACCTACCAAGTTGGTTCCATGACCCATCCCCCCACAAGTGGGTCATAAGCAGCTGCTTGAAAAAACACCGACCTGTAGATACTTTGACCATGAATAAAATACTCAGTTCTTTCACGGTGAGCCTGGCGTTGAACTGTGCTGACGTGCTTATTTTGGAAGTGAGGTGTGCGGCATGTGAAAAAGTTTGTCCATTCGCTAATTCACTCTGTGACCTCAGTAAATGAAGTCATCCTTTTACATCTTGTTTCATTTCTTCACTTTCAATGACAAATTGGTCATACATCACATTTGCTTCAGACTCTGTTTCTTCAAAGTTTCTTATTTTAACTCACCTTAAGCCTTTCATGCACAATTCACCGTCTCTTTTGAGTACGCTAGAGCGTTTCAGCATGTTCCACACCACCACACAATACACACAGTCCTTGCCCAAGAAGAAGTGGGCAATGAAGGTGAGACAGATGCCCCTACAGTAACTTTCAAGAAATAAAGCAAGAGAACCTGTAACAAGGGCTCCTTGAAAGTTTTTCCAGAGCCAGAACATTTTTCTAGACCCAAGATCACAAGTGAAACAGTTTCTATTTTCTATGGAAAAACACTAAACCACTTCTTACTTACCCACAAGATGAAAAGTTCTTGCTTTGCATCCAGGCTGGCAGCTTCTCAGAGCTAACAAAAAAAGGAAGTATGTCGCTTCTTATCTTGAGCTGGACTTCCTCAAGGAGTCTTGTGGGTGGCGGAGAAGGTCAGTGGTGTTGGTTGGGGAATTTGCATAATGCAGGGTCCATTAGTTCTCTTTTCATTCAAGTAATTGAAATAGTACATTGCCAGGGTGGACCATATTAAAGTGACTCAGAAAATGAACTTGAAAATGGTGATGGTGTCCAATGGGAAAACCCATAATGGAGAATGGTGCCAACTTCCATCTACACCAAGAAAATGGATCCAACTTGGAGGAGATTCCTTTAATATGGTGAACTTCCTAGAGAGTTGAAGGCTGCAATGTGGAAGACAGTCAGTGTATTACCCAGTTCTCTATCATAGTATCACTTCTCAGTTTACCACCTTGGGAAAATGATATACAGTATTCCTGGTCTTTGAGATAAGGTCATCCAACATAACACTCATCTACTTGACTGGTAGCATGCCCATTAGCGTGGTGTCTTGAAATTTTCTTCTTGTTCATATTAGTAGAATCTTTGTAAGATCCAGCACAAATATGGCAAATACC
>NW_025798915.1:0-3807 GCF_021613505.1 Equus quagga
CTTCACAGGGAAAGGAGCAGAGACACACTGTTCTGCCTGGGTCTCAGTACGCCCAAATAGGGGGAAGCACCCCTTGAGGGCCGATGGAGGTGAGCAGGAAAGGAACCCCCAAGCCACACTGGGCACCCCCTGGGGTGGAGCTCCGTGGGGACCAGTGGCAGGCCAAGGCTGTCACCCTGTCTGGAGCTTTTTGGCCCCTGTGTGGTCCTGCCTGGGTTCTGCTGGGTTCCAGCAGATGAGGGGACCCGGGCCAGCTGAGTGTGGTTCAGGCATTCTCCATCCCTCTGCCTGGAATGGCCACCTGTCGCCTGACAGCCAGGAGCCAGGTCCCGGAAGGACTATCGAGGACTCCTGGGCCTCCACTGAGGTCCCAGAGGGGGCCCTTTGCTGAGCATCTGGACTGGGAGCCTGCTGAACTAATGCACTTCACAAAGTGGACTGGAAGGAGTTCTTTACACACATGTTGTCAGGTTTGGTACCATGTGGCTTCACCTCCCAACCACGACTGACTGGCCCATGGACTGGTCCATACGGCACCAACATCCTATGAGGTGGTCCAAGCAGAGAAGTCTACCTTCAAGTTGTTCTCCATATTGGATGTTGACTGGCCAATCCATCCAGCTTGTTTCTCTCTTGCAGAGTTTGAATGCAAAGTCCGAAAGAGGAACACAGACGGACAGTAGAGCAGCCCACGGGCCAATGAACAAACTGAGAAATAACAAAATCAGAAGCCTTCAGACAGAAGAATCTGTTGATGACCTTCTTTAATCCCGACCTCAGATGTCTTACCTTTCCTTGACGAAGCAGTAGACTGTCACCATGACAGAATTCCAGTCGATTTCAAAATCCAAGGGAGCAAATGCCCAGGCAGGTTTAGGAACAATTCAATACGGTGTGGCTGCCTCTCAAACTTTAACAACTTTGTAACAATTTACTTCGGGCTACCGTGAAAGAATCTGCCCTCCATCCTTCTCTACCCTGCTCTGAGCACTGTGAGGTTGTCCTGTATGCACTGCATTATCAGCCCCATCTTTTGCCCTGTCTCCCAACTGAGTTTCAAAATGGTAGCCGTGAAAGTCTGAGAAGAAGGATAGAGGAGAGAGAGATGGGAAGCTCCCCCTTTCCCCAAGGGACTGCACATTTGGGCAGTGGTTGCATTCTTTTGTCAGGCAAAGCCCCTTTCCAGGTTCCTGTAACTATTCCATCCCGTTTCCCCTTCAACCCAAGGATTGATAAGAGTTCCCTCCTATTGCTGCTTCCAGGGGGTCCCACCATCTTTTGTTGGTTTCTCTTAGCCCTGCTGTGACATTGTGATTTATAGTGAGAAATATATATTTTGTCTTCATCCTATTTCTGGCACAAAAGCTCGTAAAATCCTTGGAATTTCCTGAGCAATAAGAGCAATGGGAGCATCTTTTGTTATATTTGGTTTCTTGTCCTCAGTTCCTGAGCCAGAAAGGTGAAATGGGTGTCTTGTTATTCATAACAAGCCCCTTTCCAGCACAACTGGGTTTATGTTAATGAGGTGACCTTGGGAGAGTACTTAAGGGAGTCTGGTTGCCGGTGGAGCCAGGCTAGTGATCAGAGGGTTGGAATTTTCAGTCCCTCTCCCTAATCTCCAGGGAGGGAAGACGGGCTGGAGATTGAGTTCAATCACCAATGGCCAATGATTTGATCAATTCAATCAATCAATGCCTATGTAATGAAGCCTCTAGAAAAATGCAAAAGGATGGGTTCAGAGAACTTCTGGGTTGGTGACCATGTGGAAATTCAGGGAGAATGGCATACCTGGAGAGGGCATGGAAGCTCCACACCCTTTTCCATACCTTTCCCTATGCATCTCTTCCATCTGGCTGTTCCTGAGTTATATCCTTTCATAATATACCAGAAGTCTAGTAAGTAAAACGTTTCTCTGAGTTCTGTGAGCCACCCTAGTGAATTAATAGAACCCGAGGAGGGGGTCATGGGAACCTCCAATCTACAGCCATTCAGACAGAAGCACAGGTGACAACCTAGGCTTTTGACCGGGTTCTGAAGTAGGAGGGGAGGCGGGCTGGTGGGACAGAGCCCTTAAACTATGCTATCTCCAGGTAGACAGTGTCACAACTGAGTTGAATTGTAGGATACCCAGATGGTGTCATAAATTGCTTGAATGTGCAGGGAAACCCTCCACACACATTGGAATTGGGTTTAGAACCCCTTTTACTTGCTTCCACGTATATAAATAGTTTTTTTCATTAAACTTTCTTCATTTAATCCATCTGACCAGACCAGGTGCTTCTCTCCAAGTTGCCAACTGATACACACCCTGGCACTATACTGGCTCTCCCTGTTCTAACACAAAGCCAAACTTTTCTCACTGTCATGGAAGAGGAAGCCACGTTTCAAGAAAAGAAGGAAACATCCCTCTTTACCAACATGCAAGCTTGACACACAAAACACAAATGCTACTTCCTCTTTCGCCAATCATTTAAACACAGTTGTTTCTTAGCAAACTTCCCATGCCTTGAAGTAGTGGTATTTGGTAGGAGGACTGGCTGGAAATATGGCGAAGTTGTTCCACCCAGCAAGAATGGGACACAAGAAATCAAGCAGAGCCCAGTAGTTCTGCCCCATCAGAATGGCAGCCTAGACTTGATGCTGAAATGGGTCTAGTTAGCTGCTCATACAAATGGAAATCAACTGAATCTTGCCCTTAGAATATACTGTCACTTTTGGTTCAAATAAACCTCTCATGCCAAGTGTGCTTGGTGTCTGAGAGGCTTAAAAAATGGCCTCACAGGACGATTGTTGCACAACATTTTGACTGTCCTAAAAGCCACCGAATAGTACACTTTAAAATGGCTAAGGGGCTGGCCCAGTGGCCCAGTGGTTAAGTTTGCACATTCTACTTCGGCAGCCTGGGATTTGCTGGTTCGGATGCTGGGTGCGGACCTATGCACCGCTTGTCAAGCCATGCTGTCGCAGGCGTACCACATATAAAATAGAGGAAGATGGGCACAGATGTTAGCTCGGGGCCAGTCTTCCTCAGCAAAAAGAGGAAGATTGGCGGCAGATGTTAGCTCAGGGCTAATCTTCCTAAAAAAAAATTATAAGAAAATAAAAATAAGAAACATAAATAAAATGGCTAAAGTGGTGAATTTTATGTTATGTGACTTTCATCTTTTTTTTTTTTTTTAAAGATTTTATTTTTTCCTTTTTCTCCCCAAAGCCCCCCCGGTACATAGTTGTGTATTCTTCGTTGTGGGTTCCTCTAGTTGTGGCATGTGGGACGCTGCCTCAGCGTGGTCTGACGAGCAGTGCCATGTCCGCGCCCAGGATTCGAACCGACGAAACACTGGGCCGCCTGCAGCGGAGCGCGCGAACTTAACCACTCGGCCACGGGGCCAGCCCCTATGTGACTTTCATCTTATTAAAAAATGATAAATAAATTTCTGGTCCTATACAGGTTTAGACAGGGAACCTGGTTGATCTGTTTGGGTTTTGGCAAAGTCATATCTGTTACTCATGGATTTTGCTGAACGTTAATTTACATAAAATCCAGACAGCATTGGATTTTCGTTTGATCTCTGTGGTGATCACGTAGTTATTAAAACATGCAAAATGCTGGCAGGAAGAGCAGGATGTGTTGCAATTTATGCAAAAAATACGGATATTAATTCCAAAAATGTCTTGACTGAAGCTTTCTAAATTTCTTTTTTATTTTATGTGGAAATAAAATCACAGGGTAGGCTAAAGATGTTTAGGAACTACATATAATGCTATTGAGAAAATATCAGAATGGACAAGGAGTAAGAAATCATAATT
>NW_025798916.1:0-3807 GCF_021613505.1 Equus quagga
AATTATGATTTCTTACTCCTTGTCCATTCTGATATTTTCTCAATAGCATTATATGTAGTTCCTAAACATCTTTAGCCTACCCTGTGATTTTATTTCCACATAAAATAAAAAAGAAATTTAGAAAGCTTCAGTCAAGACATTTTTGGAATTAATATCCGTATTTTTTGCATAAATTGCAACACATCCTGCTCTTCCTGCCAGCATTTTGCATGTTTTAATAACTACGTGATCACCACAGAGATCAAACGAAAATCCAATGCTGTCTGGATTTTATGTAAATTAACGTTCAGCAAAATCCATGAGTAACAGATATGACTTTGCCAAAACCCAAACAGATCAACCAGGTTCCCTGTCTAAACCTGTATAGGACCAGAAATTTATTTATCATTTTTTAATAAGATGAAAGTCACATAGGGGCTGGCCCCGTGGCCGAGTGGTTAAGTTCGCGCGCTCCGCTGCAGGCGGCCCAGTGTTTCGTCGGTTCGAATCCTGGGCGCGGACATGGCACTGCTCGTCAGACCACGCTGAGGCAGCGTCCCACATGCCACAACTAGAGGAACCCACAACGAAGAATACACAACTATGTACCGGGGGGGCTTTGGGGAGAAAAAGGAAAAAATAAAATCTTTAAAAAAAAAAAAAAAGATGAAAGTCACATAACATAAAATTCACCACTTTAGCCATTTTATTTATGTTTCTTATTTTTATTTTCTTATAATTTTTTTTTAGGAAGATTAGCCCTGAGCTAACATCTGCCGCCAATCTTCCTCTTTTTGCTGAGGAAGACTGGCCCCGAGCTAACATCTGTGCCCATCTTCCTCTATTTTATATGTGGTACGCCTGCGACAGCATGGCTTGACAAGCGGTGCATAGGTCCGCACCCAGCATCCGAACCAGCAAATCCCAGGCTGCCGAAGTAGAATGTGCAAACTTAACCACTGGGCCACTGGGCCAGCCCCTTAGCCATTTTAAAGTGTACTATTCGGTGGCTTTTAGGACAGTCAAAATGTTGTGCAACAATCGTCCTGTGAGGCCATTTTTTAAGCCTCTCAGACACCAAGCACACTTGGCATGAGAGGTTTATTTGAACCAAAAGTGACAGTATATTCTAAGGGCAAGATTCAGTTGATTTCCATTTGTATGAGCAGCTAACTAGACCCATTTCAGCATCAAGTCTAGGCTGCCATTCTGATGGGGCAGAACTACTGGGCTCTGCTTGATTTCTTGTGTCCCATTCTTGCTGGGTGGAACAACTTCGCCATATTTCCAGCCAGTCCTCCTACCAAATACCACTACTTCAAGGCATGGGAAGTTTGCTAAGAAACAACTGTGTTTAAATGATTGGCGAAAGAGGAAGTAGCATTTGTGTTTTGTGTGTCAAGCTTGCATGTTGGTAAAGAGGGATGTTTCCTTCTTTTCTTGAAACGTGGCTTCCTCTTCCATGACAGTGAGAAAAGTTTGGCTTTGTGTTAGAACAGGGAGAGCCAGTATAGTGCCAGGGTGTGTATCAGTTGGCAACTTGGAGAGAAGCACCTGGTCTGGTCAGATGGATTAAATGAAGAAAGTTTAATGAAAAAAACTATTTATATACGTGGAAGCAAGTAAAAGGGGTTCTAAACCCAATTCCAATGTGTGTGGAGGGTTTCCCTGCACATTCAAGCAATTTATGACACCATCTGGGTATCCTACAATTCAACTCAGTTGTGACACTGTCTACCTGGAGATAGCATAGTTTAAGGGCTCTGTCCCACCAGCCCGCCTCCCCTCCTACTTCAGAACCCGGTCAAAAGCCTAGGTTGTCACCTGTGCTTCTGTCTGAATGGCTGTAGATTGGAGGTTCCCATGACCCCCTCCTCGGGTTCTATTAATTCACTAGGGTGGCTCACAGAACTCAGAGAAACGTTTTACTTACTAGACTTCTGGTATATTATGAAAGGATATAACTCAGGAACAGCCAGATGGAAGAGATGCATAGGGAAAGGTATGGAAAAGGGTGTGGAGCTTCCATGCCCTCTCCAGGTATGCCATTCTCCCTGAATTTCCACATGGTCACCAACCCAGAAGTTCTCTGAACCCATCCTTTTGCATTTTTCTAGAGGCTTCATTACATAGGCATTGATTGATTGAATTGATCAAATCATTGGCCATTGGTGATTGAACTCAATCTCCAGCCCGTCTTCCCTCCCTGGAGATTAGGGAGAGGGACTGAAAATTCCAACCCTCTGATCACTAGCCTGGCTCCACCGGCAACCAGACTCCCTTAAGTACTCTCCCAAGGTCACCTCATTAACATAAACCCAGTTGTGCTGGAAAGGGGCTTGTTATGAATAACAAGACACCCATTTCACCTTTCTGGCTCAGGAACTGAGGACAAGAAACCAAATATAACAAAAGATGCTCCCATTGCTCTTATTGCTCAGGAAATTCCAAGGATTTTACGAGCTTTTGTGCCAGAAATAGGATGAAGACAAAATATATATTTCTCACTATAAATCACAATGTCACAGCAGGGCTAAGAGAAACCAACAAAAGATGGTGGGACCCCCTGGAAGCAGCAATAGGAGGGAACTCTTATCAATCCTTGGGTTGAAGGGGAAACGGGATGGAATAGTTACAGGAACCTGGAAAGGGGCTTTGCCTGACAAAAGAATGCAACCACTGCCCAAATGTGCAGTCCCTTGGGGAAAGGGGGAGCTTCCCATCTCTCTCTCCTCTATCCTTCTTCTCAGACTTTCACGGCTACCATTTTGAAACTCAGTTGGGAGACAGGGCAAAAGATGGGGCTGATAATGCAGTGCATACAGGACAACCTCACAGTGCTCAGAGCAGGGTAGAGAAGGATGGAGGGCAGATTCTTTCACGGTAGCCCGAAGTAAATTGTTACAAAGTTGTTAAAGTTTGAGAGGCAGCCACACCGTATTGAATTGTTCCTAAACCTGCCTGGGCATTTGCTCCCTTGGATTTTGAAATCGACTGGAATTCTGTCATGGTGACAGTCTACTGCTTCGTCAAGGAAAGGTAAGACATCTGAGGTCGGGATTAAAGAAGGTCATCAACAGATTCTTCTGTCTGAAGGCTTCTGATTTTGTTATTTCTCAGTTTGTTCATTGGCCCGTGGGCTGCTCTACTGTCCGTCTGTGTTCCTCTTTCGGACTTTGCATTCAAACTCTGCAAGAGAGAAACAAGCTGGATGGATTGGCCAGTCAACATCCAATATGGAGAACAACTTGAAGGTAGACTTCTCTGCTTGGACCACCTCATAGGATGTTGGTGCCGTATGGACCAGTCCATGGGCCAGTCAGTCGTGGTTGGGAGGTGAAGCCACATGGTACCAAACCTGACAACATGTGTGTAAAGAACTCCTTCCAGTCCACTTTGTGAAGTGCATTAGTTCAGCAGGCTCCCAGTCCAGATGCTCAGCAAAGGGCCCCCTCTGGGACCTCAGTGGAGGCCCAGGAGTCCTCGATAGTCCTTCCGGGACCTGGCTCCTGGCTGTCAGGCGACAGGTGGCCATTCCAGGCAGAGGGATGGAGAATGCCTGAACCACACTCAGCTGGCCCGGGTCCCCTCATCTGCTGGAACCCAGCAGAACCCAGGCAGGACCACACAGGGGCCAAAAAGCTCCAGACAGGGTGACAGCCTTGGCCTGCCACTGGTCCCCACGGAGCTCCACCCCAGGGGGTGCCCAGTGTGGCTTGGGGGTTCCTTTCCTGCTCACCTCCATCGGCCCTCAAGGGGTGCTTCCCCCTATTTGGGCGTACTGAGACCCAGGCAGAACAGTGTGTCTCTGCTCCTTTCCCTGTGAAG
>NW_025798917.1:0-3807 GCF_021613505.1 Equus quagga
CTTCACAGGGAAAGGAGCAGAGACACACTGTTCTGCCTGGGTCTCAGTACGCCCAAATAGGGGGAAGCACCCCTTGAGGGCCGATGGAGGTGAGCAGGAAAGGAACCCCCAAGCCACACTGGGCACCCCCTGGGGTGGAGCTCCGTGGGGACCAGTGGCAGGCCAAGGCTGTCACCCTGTCTGGAGCTTTTTGGCCCCTGTGTGGTCCTGCCTGGGTTCTGCTGGGTTCCAGCAGATGAGGGGACCCGGGCCAGCTGAGTGTGGTTCAGGCATTCTCCATCCCTCTGCCTGGAATGGCCACCTGTCGCCTGACAGCCAGGAGCCAGGTCCCGGAAGGACTATCGAGGACTCCTGGGCCTCCACTGAGGTCCCAGAGGGGGCCCTTTGCTGAGCATCTGGACTGGGAGCCTGCTGAACTAATGCACTTCACAAAGTGGACTGGAAGGAGTTCTTTACACACATGTTGTCAGGTTTGGTACCATGTGGCTTCACCTCCCAACCACGACTGACTGGCCCATGGACTGGTCCATACGGCACCAACATCCTATGAGGTGGTCCAAGCAGAGAAGTCTACCTTCAAGTTGTTCTCCATATTGGATGTTGACTGGCCAATCCATCCAGCTTGTTTCTCTCTTGCAGAGTTTGAATGCAAAGTCCGAAAGAGGAACACAGACGGACAGTAGAGCAGCCCACGGGCCAATGAACAAACTGAGAAATAACAAAATCAGAAGCCTTCAGACAGAAGAATCTGTTGATGACCTTCTTTAATCCCGACCTCAGATGTCTTACCTTTCCTTGACGAAGCAGTAGACTGTCACCATGACAGAATTCCAGTCGATTTCAAAATCCAAGGGAGCAAATGCCCAGGCAGGTTTAGGAACAATTCAATACGGTGTGGCTGCCTCTCAAACTTTAACAACTTTGTAACAATTTACTTCGGGCTACCGTGAAAGAATCTGCCCTCCATCCTTCTCTACCCTGCTCTGAGCACTGTGAGGTTGTCCTGTATGCACTGCATTATCAGCCCCATCTTTTGCCCTGTCTCCCAACTGAGTTTCAAAATGGTAGCCGTGAAAGTCTGAGAAGAAGGATAGAGGAGAGAGAGATGGGAAGCTCCCCCTTTCCCCAAGGGACTGCACATTTGGGCAGTGGTTGCATTCTTTTGTCAGGCAAAGCCCCTTTCCAGGTTCCTGTAACTATTCCATCCCGTTTCCCCTTCAACCCAAGGATTGATAAGAGTTCCCTCCTATTGCTGCTTCCAGGGGGTCCCACCATCTTTTGTTGGTTTCTCTTAGCCCTGCTGTGACATTGTGATTTATAGTGAGAAATATATATTTTGTCTTCATCCTATTTCTGGCACAAAAGCTCGTAAAATCCTTGGAATTTCCTGAGCAATAAGAGCAATGGGAGCATCTTTTGTTATATTTGGTTTCTTGTCCTCAGTTCCTGAGCCAGAAAGGTGAAATGGGTGTCTTGTTATTCATAACAAGCCCCTTTCCAGCACAACTGGGTTTATGTTAATGAGGTGACCTTGGGAGAGTACTTAAGGGAGTCTGGTTGCCGGTGGAGCCAGGCTAGTGATCAGAGGGTTGGAATTTTCAGTCCCTCTCCCTAATCTCCAGGGAGGGAAGACGGGCTGGAGATTGAGTTCAATCACCAATGGCCAATGATTTGATCAATTCAATCAATCAATGCCTATGTAATGAAGCCTCTAGAAAAATGCAAAAGGATGGGTTCAGAGAACTTCTGGGTTGGTGACCATGTGGAAATTCAGGGAGAATGGCATACCTGGAGAGGGCATGGAAGCTCCACACCCTTTTCCATACCTTTCCCTATGCATCTCTTCCATCTGGCTGTTCCTGAGTTATATCCTTTCATAATATACCAGAAGTCTAGTAAGTAAAACGTTTCTCTGAGTTCTGTGAGCCACCCTAGTGAATTAATAGAACCCGAGGAGGGGGTCATGGGAACCTCCAATCTACAGCCATTCAGACAGAAGCACAGGTGACAACCTAGGCTTTTGACCGGGTTCTGAAGTAGGAGGGGAGGCGGGCTGGTGGGACAGAGCCCTTAAACTATGCTATCTCCAGGTAGACAGTGTCACAACTGAGTTGAATTGTAGGATACCCAGATGGTGTCATAAATTGCTTGAATGTGCAGGGAAACCCTCCACACACATTGGAATTGGGTTTAGAACCCCTTTTACTTGCTTCCACGTATATAAATAGTTTTTTTCATTAAACTTTCTTCATTTAATCCATCTGACCAGACCAGGTGCTTCTCTCCAAGTTGCCAACTGATACACACCCTGGCACTATACTGGCTCTCCCTGTTCTAACACAAAGCCAAACTTTTCTCACTGTCATGGAAGAGGAAGCCACGTTTCAAGAAAAGAAGGAAACATCCCTCTTTACCAACATGCAAGCTTGACACACAAAACACAAATGCTACTTCCTCTTTCGCCAATCATTTAAACACAGTTGTTTCTTAGCAAACTTCCCATGCCTTGAAGTAGTGGTATTTGGTAGGAGGACTGGCTGGAAATATGGCGAAGTTGTTCCACCCAGCAAGAATGGGACACAAGAAATCAAGCAGAGCCCAGTAGTTCTGCCCCATCAGAATGGCAGCCTAGACTTGATGCTGAAATGGGTCTAGTTAGCTGCTCATACAAATGGAAATCAACTGAATCTTGCCCTTAGAATATACTGTCACTTTTGGTTCAAATAAACCTCTCATGCCAAGTGTGCTTGGTGTCTGAGAGGCTTAAAAAATGGCCTCACAGGACGATTGTTGCACAACATTTTGACTGTCCTAAAAGCCACCGAATAGTACACTTTAAAATGGCTAAGGGGCTGGCCCAGTGGCCCAGTGGTTAAGTTTGCACATTCTACTTCGGCAGCCTGGGATTTGCTGGTTCGGATGCTGGGTGCGGACCTATGCACCGCTTGTCAAGCCATGCTGTCGCAGGCGTACCACATATAAAATAGAGGAAGATGGGCACAGATGTTAGCTCGGGGCCAGTCTTCCTCAGCAAAAAGAGGAAGATTGGCGGCAGATGTTAGCTCAGGGCTAATCTTCCTAAAAAAAAATTATAAGAAAATAAAAATAAGAAACATAAATAAAATGGCTAAAGTGGTGAATTTTATGTTATGTGACTTTCATCTTTTTTTTTTTTTTTAAAGATTTTATTTTTTCCTTTTTCTCCCCAAAGCCCCCCCGGTACATAGTTGTGTATTCTTCGTTGTGGGTTCCTCTAGTTGTGGCATGTGGGACGCTGCCTCAGCGTGGTCTGACGAGCAGTGCCATGTCCGCGCCCAGGATTCGAACCGACGAAACACTGGGCCGCCTGCAGCGGAGCGCGCGAACTTAACCACTCGGCCACGGGGCCAGCCCCTATGTGACTTTCATCTTATTAAAAAATGATAAATAAATTTCTGGTCCTATACAGGTTTAGACAGGGAACCTGGTTGATCTGTTTGGGTTTTGGCAAAGTCATATCTGTTACTCATGGATTTTGCTGAACGTTAATTTACATAAAATCCAGACAGCATTGGATTTTCGTTTGATCTCTGTGGTGATCACGTAGTTATTAAAACATGCAAAATGCTGGCAGGAAGAGCAGGATGTGTTGCAATTTATGCAAAAAATACGGATATTAATTCCAAAAATGTCTTGACTGAAGCTTTCTAAATTTCTTTTTTATTTTATGTGGAAATAAAATCACAGGGTAGGCTAAAGATGTTTAGGAACTACATATAATGCTATTGAGAAAATATCAGAATGGACAAGGAGTAAGAAATCATAATT
>NW_025798918.1:0-3532 GCF_021613505.1 Equus quagga
AATTATGATTTCTTACTCCTTGTCCATTCTGATATTTTCTCAATAGCGTTACATGTAGTTCCTAAACATCTTCAGCCTACCCTGTGATTTTATTTCCACATAAAATAAAAAGGAAATTTAGAAAGCTTCAGTTAAGACACTTTTGGAATTAATATCCATATTTTTTGCATAAATTACAACACATCCTGCTCTTCCCACTAGCGTTTTGCATGTTTTAATAACTACGTGATCACCACAGAGATAAAACGAAAATCCAATGCTGTCTGTATTTTATGTAGATTAACGTTCAGCAAAATCCATGAGTAACAGATATGACTTTGCCAAAACCCAAACAGATCAACCAGGTTCCCTGTTTAAACCTGTATAGGACCAGAAATTTATTGATTATTTTTTAATAAGATGAAAGTCACATAACACAAAATTCACCATTTTAGCCATTTTATTTATTTTTCTTATTTTTATTTTCTTATATTTTTTCTTTTGAGAAAGATTAGCCCTGAGCTAACATCTGTCACCAATCTTCCTCTTTTTGCTGAGGAAGACTGGCCCTGAGCTAACATCCATGCCCATCTTCCTCTATTTTATATGTGGGACGCCTGCCACAGCATGGCTGGACAAGCGGTGCATAGGTCCGCACCCAGCATCTGAACCAGCAAATCCCAGGCTGCCGAAGCAGAATGTGCAAACTTAACCACTGTGCAACCGGGCCAGCCCCTTAGCCTTTTTAAAGTGTACGATTCAGTGGCTTTTAGGACAGTCAAAATGTTGTGCAACCATCACCCTGTGGGGCCACTTTTTAAACCCTCCCAGACACCAAGTACACTTGGCATGAGAGGTTTATTTGAAACAAAAGTGACAGTATATTCTAAGGGCAAGATTCAGTTGATTTCCATTTGTACGAGCAGCTAACTAGACCCATTTCAGCATCAAGTCTAGGCTGCCATTCTGATAGGGCCGAACTACTGGGCTCTGCTTGACTTCTTGTGTCCTGTTCTTGCTGGGTGGAACAACTTCACCGTATTTCCAGCTAGTCCTCTTACGAAATACCTTGAAGAAGCTTCAAGGCGTGGGATGTTTTCTAAGAAACAACTGTGTTTAAATGATTGGCAAAAGAGGAAGTAGCATTTGTGTTTTGTGTGTCAAGCTTTTATGTTGGTAAAGAGAGATGTTTCCTTCTTTTCTTGAAACGTGGCTTCCTCTTCCATGACAGTGAGAAAAGTCTGGCTTTGGGTTAGAACAGGGAGAGCCAGTATAGTGCCAGGGTGTGTGTCAGTTGGCGACTTGGAGAGAAGCACCTGGTCTGGTCATATGGATTAAATGAAGAGGGTTTAGTGAAAAATACTGGTTATGTACATGTAAGCAGGTAAAAGGGATTCTGAACCCAATTCCAATGTGTGTGGAGGGTTTCCCTGCACATTCAAGAAATTTTCTGACACCATCTGGGTATCCTACAATTCAACTCAGTTGTGACACTGTCTACCTGGAGATAGCATAGTTTAAGGGCTCTGTCCCACCAGCCCGCCTCCCCTCCTACTTCAGAACCCGGTCAAAAGCCTAGGTTGTCACCTGTGCTTCTGTCTGAATGGCTGTAGATTGGAGGTTCCCATGACCCCCTCCTCAGGTTCTATTAATTCACTAGGGTGGCTCGTGGAACTCAGAGAAACGTTTTACTTACTAGACTTCTGGTTTATTATGAAAGGATATAACTCAGGAACAGCCAGATGGAAGAGATGCGTAGGAAAAGGTATGGAAAAGGGTATGGAGCTTCCATGCTCTCTCCAGGTATGCCATTCTCTCCCCTAATTTCCACAAGGTCACCAACCCAGAAGTTCTCTGAACCCATCTTTTTGCATTTTTCTAGAGGCTTCATTACATAGGCATTGATTGATTGAATTGATCAAATCATTGGCCATTGGTGACTGAACTTAATCTCCAGCCCGTCTCCCCTCCCTGGAGATTAGAGAGGGACTGAAAATTCTAGCCCTCTGATCACTAGCCTGGCTCCACTGGCAACCAGACTCCCTTAAGTACTCTCCCAAGGTCATCTCATTAACATAAACCCAGTTGTGCTGGAAAGGGGCTTGTCATGAATAACAAGACACCCATTTCACCTTTATGGCTCAGGAACTGAGGACAAGAGACCAAATATAACAAAAGATGCTCCCATTGCTCTTATTGCTCTGGAAATTCCAAGGGTTTTAGGAGCTTTTGTGCCAGAAATAGGATGAAGACCAAATATATATTTCTCACTATAAATCACAATATCACAGCAGGGCGAAGAGAAACCAACAAAAGATGGTGGGACCCCCTGGAAGCAGCAATAGGAAGGAACTCTTATCAATCCTTCGGTTGAAGGGTAAAAGGGATGGAATAGTTACAGGAACCTGGAAAGGGGCTTCACCTGACAAAAGAATCAATCACTGCCCAAATGTGCAGTCCCTTCGGGAAAGGGGGAGCTTCCCCATCTCTCTCTCTCCTCCAGCCTTCTTCTCAGACTTTCACGGCTACCATTTTGAAACTCAGTTGGAAGACAGGGCACAAGATGGGGCTGATAATGCAGTGTGTACAGGACAACCTCGCAGTGCACAGAGCAGGGTAGAGAAGGATGGAGGGCAGATTCTTTCACCGTAGCCCGAAGTGAATTGTTACAAACGTTAAATTTTGAGAGGCAGCCACACCCTATTGAATTGTTCCTAAACCTGCCTGGGCATTTGCTCCCTTGGATTGTGAAACATACTGGAATTCTCCCGTGGTGACAGCCTACTGCTCCATCAAGGAAAGGTAAGACATCTGAGGTTGGGATTAAAGAAGGTCATCAACAGATTCTTCTGTCTGAAGGCTTCTGATTTTGTTATTTCTCAGTTTGTTCTTTGGCTCGTGGGCCGCTCTACTGTCCGTCTGTGTTCCTCTTTCGGACTTTGCATTCAAACTCTGCAAGAGAGAAACAAGCTGGATGGATTGGCCAGTCAACATCCAATATGGAGAACAACTTGAAGGTAGATTTCTCTGCTTGGACCACCTCATAGGACGTTGGTGCCGTATGGGCCAGTCCATGGGCCAATCAGTGGTGGTTGGGAGGTGAAGCCACATGGTACCAAACCTGGCAACATGTGTGCAAAGAACTCCTTCCAGTCCACTTTGTGAAGTGCATTAGTTCAGCGGGCTCCCAGTCCAGATGCTTGGCAAAGAACCCCCTCTGGGACCTCAGTGGGAGCCCAGGAGTCCTCGCTAGTCCTGCCAGGACCTGGCTCCTGGCTGTCAGGTGACGGGCGGCCATTCCATGCAGAGGGATGGAGAACGCCTGGACCACACTCAGCTGGCCCGGGTCCCCTCATCTACTGGAACCCAGCAGAACCCAGGCAGGACCACACAGGGGCCAAAAAGCTCCAGACAGGGTGACAGCCTTGGCCTGCCACTGGTCCCCAGGGAGCTCCACCCCAGGGGGTGCCCAGTGTGGCTTGGGGGTTCCTTTCCTGCTCACCTCCATCGGCCCTCAAGGGGTGCTTCCCCCTATTTGGGCGTCCTGAGACCC
>NW_025798919.1:0-3532 GCF_021613505.1 Equus quagga
GGGTCTCAGGACGCCCAAATAGGGGGAAGCACCCCTTGAGGGCCGATGGAGGTGAGCAGGAAAGGAACCCCCAAGCCACACTGGGCACCCCCTGGGGTGGAGCTCCCTGGGGACCAGTGGCAGGCCAAGGCTGTCACCCTGTCTGGAGCTTTTTGGCCCCTGTGTGGTCCTGCCTGGGTTCTGCTGGGTTCCAGTAGATGAGGGGACCCGGGCCAGCTGAGTGTGGTCCAGGCGTTCTCCATCCCTCTGCATGGAATGGCCGCCCGTCACCTGACAGCCAGGAGCCAGGTCCTGGCAGGACTAGCGAGGACTCCTGGGCTCCCACTGAGGTCCCAGAGGGGGTTCTTTGCCAAGCATCTGGACTGGGAGCCCGCTGAACTAATGCACTTCACAAAGTGGACTGGAAGGAGTTCTTTGCACACATGTTGCCAGGTTTGGTACCATGTGGCTTCACCTCCCAACCACCACTGATTGGCCCATGGACTGGCCCATACGGCACCAACGTCCTATGAGGTGGTCCAAGCAGAGAAATCTACCTTCAAGTTGTTCTCCATATTGGATGTTGACTGGCCAATCCATCCAGCTTGTTTCTCTCTTGCAGAGTTTGAATGCAAAGTCCGAAAGAGGAACACAGACGGACAGTAGAGCGGCCCACGAGCCAAAGAACAAACTGAGAAATAACAAAATCAGAAGCCTTCAGACAGAAGAATCTGTTGATGACCTTCTTTAATCCCAACCTCAGATGTCTTACCTTTCCTTGATGGAGCAGTAGGCTGTCACCACGGGAGAATTCCAGTATGTTTCACAATCCAAGGGAGCAAATGCCCAGGCAGGTTTAGGAACAATTCAATAGGGTGTGGCTGCCTCTCAAAATTTAACGTTTGTAACAATTCACTTCGGGCTACGGTGAAAGAATCTGCCCTCCATCCTTCTCTACCCTGCTCTGTGCACTGCGAGGTTGTCCTGTACACACTGCATTATCAGCCCCATCTTGTGCCCTGTCTTCCAACTGAGTTTCAAAATGGTAGCCGTGAAAGTCTGAGAAGAAGGCTGGAGGAGAGAGAGAGATGGGGAAGCTCCCCCTTTCCCGAAGGGACTGCACATTTGGGCAGTGATTGATTCTTTTGTCAGGTGAAGCCCCTTTCCAGGTTCCTGTAACTATTCCATCCCTTTTACCCTTCAACCGAAGGATTGATAAGAGTTCCTTCCTATTGCTGCTTCCAGGGGGTCCCACCATCTTTTGTTGGTTTCTCTTCGCCCTGCTGTGATATTGTGATTTATAGTGAGAAATATATATTTGGTCTTCATCCTATTTCTGGCACAAAAGCTCCTAAAACCCTTGGAATTTCCAGAGCAATAAGAGCAATGGGAGCATCTTTTGTTATATTTGGTCTCTTGTCCTCAGTTCCTGAGCCATAAAGGTGAAATGGGTGTCTTGTTATTCATGACAAGCCCCTTTCCAGCACAACTGGGTTTATGTTAATGAGATGACCTTGGGAGAGTACTTAAGGGAGTCTGGTTGCCAGTGGAGCCAGGCTAGTGATCAGAGGGCTAGAATTTTCAGTCCCTCTCTAATCTCCAGGGAGGGGAGACGGGCTGGAGATTAAGTTCAGTCACCAATGGCCAATGATTTGATCAATTCAATCAATCAATGCCTATGTAATGAAGCCTCTAGAAAAATGCAAAAAGATGGGTTCAGAGAACTTCTGGGTTGGTGACCTTGTGGAAATTAGGGGAGAGAATGGCATACCTGGAGAGAGCATGGAAGCTCCATACCCTTTTCCATACCTTTTCCTACGCATCTCTTCCATCTGGCTGTTCCTGAGTTATATCCTTTCATAATAAACCAGAAGTCTAGTAAGTAAAACGTTTCTCTGAGTTCCACGAGCCACCCTAGTGAATTAATAGAACCTGAGGAGGGGGTCATGGGAACCTCCAATCTACAGCCATTCAGACAGAAGCACAGGTGACAACCTAGGCTTTTGACCGGGTTCTGAAGTAGGAGGGGAGGCGGGCTGGTGGGACAGAGCCCTTAAACTATGCTATCTCCAGGTAGACAGTGTCACAACTGAGTTGAATTGTAGGATACCCAGATGGTGTCAGAAAATTTCTTGAATGTGCAGGGAAACCCTCCACACACATTGGAATTGGGTTCAGAATCCCTTTTACCTGCTTACATGTACATAACCAGTATTTTTCACTAAACCCTCTTCATTTAATCCATATGACCAGACCAGGTGCTTCTCTCCAAGTCGCCAACTGACACACACCCTGGCACTATACTGGCTCTCCCTGTTCTAACCCAAAGCCAGACTTTTCTCACTGTCATGGAAGAGGAAGCCACGTTTCAAGAAAAGAAGGAAACATCTCTCTTTACCAACATAAAAGCTTGACACACAAAACACAAATGCTACTTCCTCTTTTGCCAATCATTTAAACACAGTTGTTTCTTAGAAAACATCCCACGCCTTGAAGCTTCTTCAAGGTATTTCGTAAGAGGACTAGCTGGAAATACGGTGAAGTTGTTCCACCCAGCAAGAACAGGACACAAGAAGTCAAGCAGAGCCCAGTAGTTCGGCCCTATCAGAATGGCAGCCTAGACTTGATGCTGAAATGGGTCTAGTTAGCTGCTCGTACAAATGGAAATCAACTGAATCTTGCCCTTAGAATATACTGTCACTTTTGTTTCAAATAAACCTCTCATGCCAAGTGTACTTGGTGTCTGGGAGGGTTTAAAAAGTGGCCCCACAGGGTGATGGTTGCACAACATTTTGACTGTCCTAAAAGCCACTGAATCGTACACTTTAAAAAGGCTAAGGGGCTGGCCCGGTTGCACAGTGGTTAAGTTTGCACATTCTGCTTCGGCAGCCTGGGATTTGCTGGTTCAGATGCTGGGTGCGGACCTATGCACCGCTTGTCCAGCCATGCTGTGGCAGGCGTCCCACATATAAAATAGAGGAAGATGGGCATGGATGTTAGCTCAGGGCCAGTCTTCCTCAGCAAAAAGAGGAAGATTGGTGACAGATGTTAGCTCAGGGCTAATCTTTCTCAAAAGAAAAAATATAAGAAAATAAAAATAAGAAAAATAAATAAAATGGCTAAAATGGTGAATTTTGTGTTATGTGACTTTCATCTTATTAAAAAATAATCAATAAATTTCTGGTCCTATACAGGTTTAAACAGGGAACCTGGTTGATCTGTTTGGGTTTTGGCAAAGTCATATCTGTTACTCATGGATTTTGCTGAACGTTAATCTACATAAAATACAGACAGCATTGGATTTTCGTTTTATCTCTGTGGTGATCACGTAGTTATTAAAACATGCAAAACGCTAGTGGGAAGAGCAGGATGTGTTGTAATTTATGCAAAAAATATGGATATTAATTCCAAAAGTGTCTTAACTGAAGCTTTCTAAATTTCCTTTTTATTTTATGTGGAAATAAAATCACAGGGTAGGCTGAAGATGTTTAGGAACTACATGTAACGCTATTGAGAAAATATCAGAATGGACAAGGAGTAAGAAATCATAATT
>NW_025798920.1:0-3532 GCF_021613505.1 Equus quagga
GGGTCTCAGGACGCCCAAATAGGGGGAAGCACCCCTTGAGGGCCGATGGAGGTGAGCAGGAAAGGAACCCCCAAGCCACACTGGGCACCCCCTGGGGTGGAGCTCCCTGGGGACCAGTGGCAGGCCAAGGCTGTCACCCTGTCTGGAGCTTTTTGGCCCCTGTGTGGTCCTGCCTGGGTTCTGCTGGGTTCCAGTAGATGAGGGGACCCGGGCCAGCTGAGTGTGGTCCAGGCGTTCTCCATCCCTCTGCATGGAATGGCCGCCCGTCACCTGACAGCCAGGAGCCAGGTCCTGGCAGGACTAGCGAGGACTCCTGGGCTCCCACTGAGGTCCCAGAGGGGGTTCTTTGCCAAGCATCTGGACTGGGAGCCCGCTGAACTAATGCACTTCACAAAGTGGACTGGAAGGAGTTCTTTGCACACATGTTGCCAGGTTTGGTACCATGTGGCTTCACCTCCCAACCACCACTGATTGGCCCATGGACTGGCCCATACGGCACCAACGTCCTATGAGGTGGTCCAAGCAGAGAAATCTACCTTCAAGTTGTTCTCCATATTGGATGTTGACTGGCCAATCCATCCAGCTTGTTTCTCTCTTGCAGAGTTTGAATGCAAAGTCCGAAAGAGGAACACAGACGGACAGTAGAGCGGCCCACGAGCCAAAGAACAAACTGAGAAATAACAAAATCAGAAGCCTTCAGACAGAAGAATCTGTTGATGACCTTCTTTAATCCCAACCTCAGATGTCTTACCTTTCCTTGATGGAGCAGTAGGCTGTCACCACGGGAGAATTCCAGTATGTTTCACAATCCAAGGGAGCAAATGCCCAGGCAGGTTTAGGAACAATTCAATAGGGTGTGGCTGCCTCTCAAAATTTAACGTTTGTAACAATTCACTTCGGGCTACGGTGAAAGAATCTGCCCTCCATCCTTCTCTACCCTGCTCTGTGCACTGCGAGGTTGTCCTGTACACACTGCATTATCAGCCCCATCTTGTGCCCTGTCTTCCAACTGAGTTTCAAAATGGTAGCCGTGAAAGTCTGAGAAGAAGGCTGGAGGAGAGAGAGAGATGGGGAAGCTCCCCCTTTCCCGAAGGGACTGCACATTTGGGCAGTGATTGATTCTTTTGTCAGGTGAAGCCCCTTTCCAGGTTCCTGTAACTATTCCATCCCTTTTACCCTTCAACCGAAGGATTGATAAGAGTTCCTTCCTATTGCTGCTTCCAGGGGGTCCCACCATCTTTTGTTGGTTTCTCTTCGCCCTGCTGTGATATTGTGATTTATAGTGAGAAATATATATTTGGTCTTCATCCTATTTCTGGCACAAAAGCTCCTAAAACCCTTGGAATTTCCAGAGCAATAAGAGCAATGGGAGCATCTTTTGTTATATTTGGTCTCTTGTCCTCAGTTCCTGAGCCATAAAGGTGAAATGGGTGTCTTGTTATTCATGACAAGCCCCTTTCCAGCACAACTGGGTTTATGTTAATGAGATGACCTTGGGAGAGTACTTAAGGGAGTCTGGTTGCCAGTGGAGCCAGGCTAGTGATCAGAGGGCTAGAATTTTCAGTCCCTCTCTAATCTCCAGGGAGGGGAGACGGGCTGGAGATTAAGTTCAGTCACCAATGGCCAATGATTTGATCAATTCAATCAATCAATGCCTATGTAATGAAGCCTCTAGAAAAATGCAAAAAGATGGGTTCAGAGAACTTCTGGGTTGGTGACCTTGTGGAAATTAGGGGAGAGAATGGCATACCTGGAGAGAGCATGGAAGCTCCATACCCTTTTCCATACCTTTTCCTACGCATCTCTTCCATCTGGCTGTTCCTGAGTTATATCCTTTCATAATAAACCAGAAGTCTAGTAAGTAAAACGTTTCTCTGAGTTCCACGAGCCACCCTAGTGAATTAATAGAACCTGAGGAGGGGGTCATGGGAACCTCCAATCTACAGCCATTCAGACAGAAGCACAGGTGACAACCTAGGCTTTTGACCGGGTTCTGAAGTAGGAGGGGAGGCGGGCTGGTGGGACAGAGCCCTTAAACTATGCTATCTCCAGGTAGACAGTGTCACAACTGAGTTGAATTGTAGGATACCCAGATGGTGTCAGAAAATTTCTTGAATGTGCAGGGAAACCCTCCACACACATTGGAATTGGGTTCAGAATCCCTTTTACCTGCTTACATGTACATAACCAGTATTTTTCACTAAACCCTCTTCATTTAATCCATATGACCAGACCAGGTGCTTCTCTCCAAGTCGCCAACTGACACACACCCTGGCACTATACTGGCTCTCCCTGTTCTAACCCAAAGCCAGACTTTTCTCACTGTCATGGAAGAGGAAGCCACGTTTCAAGAAAAGAAGGAAACATCTCTCTTTACCAACATAAAAGCTTGACACACAAAACACAAATGCTACTTCCTCTTTTGCCAATCATTTAAACACAGTTGTTTCTTAGAAAACATCCCACGCCTTGAAGCTTCTTCAAGGTATTTCGTAAGAGGACTAGCTGGAAATACGGTGAAGTTGTTCCACCCAGCAAGAACAGGACACAAGAAGTCAAGCAGAGCCCAGTAGTTCGGCCCTATCAGAATGGCAGCCTAGACTTGATGCTGAAATGGGTCTAGTTAGCTGCTCGTACAAATGGAAATCAACTGAATCTTGCCCTTAGAATATACTGTCACTTTTGTTTCAAATAAACCTCTCATGCCAAGTGTACTTGGTGTCTGGGAGGGTTTAAAAAGTGGCCCCACAGGGTGATGGTTGCACAACATTTTGACTGTCCTAAAAGCCACTGAATCGTACACTTTAAAAAGGCTAAGGGGCTGGCCCGGTTGCACAGTGGTTAAGTTTGCACATTCTGCTTCGGCAGCCTGGGATTTGCTGGTTCAGATGCTGGGTGCGGACCTATGCACCGCTTGTCCAGCCATGCTGTGGCAGGCGTCCCACATATAAAATAGAGGAAGATGGGCATGGATGTTAGCTCAGGGCCAGTCTTCCTCAGCAAAAAGAGGAAGATTGGTGACAGATGTTAGCTCAGGGCTAATCTTTCTCAAAAGAAAAAATATAAGAAAATAAAAATAAGAAAAATAAATAAAATGGCTAAAATGGTGAATTTTGTGTTATGTGACTTTCATCTTATTAAAAAATAATCAATAAATTTCTGGTCCTATACAGGTTTAAACAGGGAACCTGGTTGATCTGTTTGGGTTTTGGCAAAGTCATATCTGTTACTCATGGATTTTGCTGAACGTTAATCTACATAAAATACAGACAGCATTGGATTTTCGTTTTATCTCTGTGGTGATCACGTAGTTATTAAAACATGCAAAACGCTAGTGGGAAGAGCAGGATGTGTTGTAATTTATGCAAAAAATATGGATATTAATTCCAAAAGTGTCTTAACTGAAGCTTTCTAAATTTCCTTTTTATTTTATGTGGAAATAAAATCACAGGGTAGGCTGAAGATGTTTAGGAACTACATGTAACGCTATTGAGAAAATATCAGAATGGACAAGGAGTAAGAAATCATAATT
>NW_025798921.1:0-2299 GCF_021613505.1 Equus quagga
GCGAGGATGCTGGGGCTGGAGCTTGACGCCCAGGAGAGACTTGGGGACGCCTCGATCAGTCTCCGAATTGTCCCTGGGCTGCGGACAAGGGACCTTCCTCCACGGCTGCTGGGACTCCCCCTTGCTGTTCACACGGGGAGTCAATGGTGTGGCTGGGGCAGCCTGTCCCGGGCACGGCGAGGGGCTTTCCTCTTCTGCGATCTGGGAAGGATCCCTCAGGCACAGCCAGGCAGGCCCTGGCGGTGGGACTGAGGGTGGAGCTCCTGGAGGCCTGAGAGCTGCACGGCGGTGGCTGGCGGTGTCCACGCAGGGGGCACGTGAGAAGCTGCAGCTCAGTGTGTCCCCACTGAGCCTCTTCAAGCTTGGAGTCCAGGGGGGGCCCCCGTGCGCTTTGGGTCTGACTTCCCGTCTCTTTCTCACAGCTGCTCAGCCCCAGACCACAGCCCTGAGTAAGTACCCAGCGGCTTCGTTGGGAAGTCCCTTTTCTCCCTGGCCACCCGTCCCTTTTCTCCTCACTCTGGGTGAACCACTGCTCTTGGCAGAACCTACGGGTCACGTGGCTTTTCCCCCTCTGTCACCCAGATGCCCTGCATGTGCTTCCTAACTCGTCACAGGATTCCCAAGACTTTCGTCTTCCCTTCAGGCAATCTGAGCTTTCCTCCCACACGTTGATAGCATCCCAAGCAGCTCAGGGAACCGGCTGGGAGTTCCGGGGCCTTTTCCCCATTGCAGTCCAGGCTAAGGAGACTTTTGTGGGAGGAGGGACCTTGATCACCTCTGACCTTCTGTCGATGGGCTGTCAGAGCAGGCTGGATTCCCTCCAACCCTCGCTCCTTGCAGCACACTCAGATCCAGCAGGGTCCCACCCACATCCCTAGGGCAGGGATGGTACCCAGGGGACGGGAAGGGGCTGAGTCATCGTGGGGCTCCAGGTACCGGGATCCCTGATAGGCTCCAGGTCCACCCTCTGCAGCCCCTGAGTTTTCTGTGCAAGCTGCTGAGTCTGGGCATGCCCTCGGTGTGCCAGCGAGTCCATGGTGCAGAGGGCAGCGGCAGCAAAGAACCTCCCACGGAAAAGGGGACATGCTGGGCTTAGAGAGGTGGCGGGAGCAGGCTGATCTGCAGCAGGGCCTTGGTCCCAAGGGAGGTCTCTGAGCGGGAGGCTGGTGTAGCACACACGGGTAGCAAGTGGCGGGATCCACAGGTGGGACTGTTGTCATGAGGCTGCCCAAAGGTTTTGTCTAGTCATTCTGTCTGTGACTTCTAACTCTGCCTTCTCTCTGTTGCACTTCCAGCCCCCTGGCCCAATGCTACCCGAGATGTGGCATCACCAACAGGTCAATCTTCCCATCCACATGCCCTGGGGCCCCCTCTCTGCTTTGGGGTCCATTTTGGGTGGGAGAGTGATGGCAGGAGGCTCAGGGTGTGCCCTTGCTTCTCCTTGGCCCTGTGGGTGGGGCAGGGCACAGAGGCTGACTCATTTTTCGTCTCTTTATTGCAGTAACTGAAATAAATTTAACTATCCCAGGTAAGTCCCTGTCGCCCAACCCAGTAAAAGTCCCCTCTGGAATTCAGGTTTCCTGAAGTAGGAGGAGAGGAAAGCCTCCTCCTGGAGAATGAGTTCTCCTCGAGGACCTGTAATTGGTTATGGTGACCAGCTGAGTGCCCAGAACCATCGCTCTCACTGAGCTCAGCCCTAGAGAGCCCCTGTGGCCTCCCACCACTGCCTGCTGCCAGCGCTGGTCCTCGCAGAGAGGCTGCGGGGGAAGGGGTTTCAGGCCTCTGCTCATTTCAGATGAAAATTATTGTAGAATGGCTAGACATTTCTTCTGGTCTAGCTTGGCTGGTCTCTGATGGAAACTTTGATGCATTTTTGATTAGATGGTGGGTCAGCTGATGGCTAGATGACCCTGCATGGCTTCACTCCTAGATCTTGTGGTTGGCAGATTGGCAACCAGAGTGAGGGATGATTGAGTAGCAAGCTTTGGTTCTCTTCGACATGGCCTCTCATCCTCCAGGAGGCTAGCTCGGTCTCATTCACACAGCGATCTTAGGGTTCCAAGTGCAGGAAGAGAAGGCAAGCCCCAGTGAGCAAGCACCATTCAAATCTCTGCTTGCATCCTGTGAGCTGTTGTTTCATTGGGCAAAGCCAGCCACATGGCCAAATTTCAAGTCAGCATGGGAGGACTACACATGAAAATGGGAATTCTTGCATTTATTGGTGAAAGTAATCTGTCACATGCAGAATTAGGCTATGAGCACAGGAAATGCTCAGAATTTCCGGGACTTCTCTTGGATT
>NW_025798922.1:0-2299 GCF_021613505.1 Equus quagga
AATCCAAGAGAAGTCCCGGAAATTCTGAGCATTTCCTGTGCTCATAGCCTAATTCTGCATGTGACAGATTACTTTCACCAATAAATGCAAGAATTCCCATTTTCATGTGTAGTCCTCCCATGCTGACTTGAAATTTGGCCATGTGGCTGGCTTTGCCCAATGAAACAACAGCTCACAGGATGCAAGCAGAGATTTGAATGGTGCTTGCTCACTGGGGCTTGCCTTCTCTTCCTGCACTTGGAACCCTAAGATCGCTGTGTGAATGAGACCGAGCTAGCCTCCTGGAGGATGAGAGGCCATGTCGAAGAGAACCAAAGCTTGCTACTCAATCATCCCTCACTCTGGTTGCCAATCTGCCAACCACAAGATCTAGGAGTGAAGCCATGCAGGGTCATCTAGCCATCAGCTGACCCACCATCTAATCAAAAATGCATCAAAGTTTCCATCAGAGACCAGCCAAGCTAGACCAGAAGAAATGTCTAGCCATTCTACAATAATTTTCATCTGAAATGAGCAGAGGCCTGAAACCCCTTCCCCCGCAGCCTCTCTGCGAGGACCAGCGCTGGCAGCAGGCAGTGGTGGGAGGCCACAGGGGCTCTCTAGGGCTGAGCTCAGTGAGAGCGATGGTTCTGGGCACTCAGCTGGTCACCATAACCAATTACAGGTCCTCGAGGAGAACTCATTCTCCAGGAGGAGGCTTTCCTCTCCTCCTACTTCAGGAAACCTGAATTCCAGAGGGGACTTTTACTGGGTTGGGCGACAGGGACTTACCTGGGATAGTTAAATTTATTTCAGTTACTGCAATAAAGAGACGAAAAATGAGTCAGCCTCTGTGCCCTGCCCCACCCACAGGGCCAAGGAGAAGCAAGGGCACACCCTGAGCCTCCTGCCATCACTCTCCCACCCAAAATGGACCCCAAAGCAGAGAGGGGGCCCCAGGGCATGTGGATGGGAAGATTGACCTGTTGGTGATGCCACATCTCGGGTAGCATTGGGCCAGGGGGCTGGAAGTGCAACAGAGAGAAGGCAGAGTTAGAAGTCACAGACAGAATGACTAGACAAAACCTTTGGGCAGCCTCATGACAACAGTCCCACCTGTGGATCCCGCCACTTGCTACCCGTGTGTGCTACACCAGCCTCCCGCTCAGAGACCTCCCTTGGGACCAAGGCCCTGCTGCAGATCAGCCTGCTCCCGCCACCTCTCTAAGCCCAGCATGTCCCCTTTTCCGTGGGAGGTTCTTTGCTGCCGCTGCCCTCTGCACCATGGACTCGCTGGCACACCGAGGGCATGCCCAGACTCAGCAGCTTGCACAGAAAACTCAGGGGCTGCAGAGGGTGGACCTGGAGCCTATCAGGGATCCCGGTACCTGGAGCCCCACGATGACTCAGCCCCTTCCCGTCCCCTGGGTACCATCCCTGCCCTAGGGATGTGGGTGGGACCCTGCTGGATCTGAGTGTGCTGCAAGGAGCGAGGGTTGGAGGGAATCCAGCCTGCTCTGACAGCCCATCGACAGAAGGTCAGAGGTGATCAAGGTCCCTCCTCCCACAAAAGTCTCCTTAGCCTGGACTGCAATGGGGAAAAGGCCCCGGAACTCCCAGCCGGTTCCCTGAGCTGCTTGGGATGCTATCAACGTGTGGGAGGAAAGCTCAGATTGCCTGAAGGGAAGACGAAAGTCTTGGGAATCCTGTGACGAGTTAGGAAGCACATGCAGGGCATCTGGGTGACAGAGGGGGAAAAGCCACGTGACCCGTAGGTTCTGCCAAGAGCAGTGGTTCACCCAGAGTGAGGAGAAAAGGGACGGGTGGCCAGGGAGAAAAGGGACTTCCCAACGAAGCCGCTGGGTACTTACTCAGGGCTGTGGTCTGGGGCTGAGCAGCTGTGAGAAAGAGACGGGAAGTCAGACCCAAAGCGCACGGGGGCCCCCCCTGGACTCCAAGCTTGAAGAGGCTCAGTGGGGACACACTGAGCTGCAGCTTCTCACGTGCCCCCTGCGTGGACACCGCCAGCCACCGCCGTGCAGCTCTCAGGCCTCCAGGAGCTCCACCCTCAGTCCCACCGCCAGGGCCTGCCTGGCTGTGCCTGAGGGATCCTTCCCAGATCGCAGAAGAGGAAAGCCCCTCGCCGTGCCCGGGACAGGCTGCCCCAGCCACACCATTGACTCCCCGTGTGAACAGCAAGGGGGAGTCCCAGCAGCCGTGGAGGAAGGTCCCTTGTCCGCAGCCCAGGGACAATTCGGAGACTGATCGAGGCGTCCCCAAGTCTCTCCTGGGCGTCAAGCTCCAGCCCCAGCATCCTCGC
>NW_025798923.1:0-2204 GCF_021613505.1 Equus quagga
GTCCCGGAAATTCTGAGCATTTCCTGTGCTCATAGTCTAATTCTGCATGTGACAGATTATTTGCACCAACAAATGCAAGAATTCCCATTTTCATGTGTAGTCCTCCCATGCTGACTCGAAATTTGGCCATGTGGCTGGCTTTGCCCAATGAAACAACAGCTAACAGGACGCAAGCAGAGATTTGAACGGTGCTTGCTCACTGGGGCTTGCCTTTTCTTCCTGCACTTGGAACCCTAAGATCGCTGTGTGAATGAGACTGAGCTAGCCTGCTGGAGGATGAAAGGCCATGTTGAAGAGAACCAAAGCTCGCTACTCACTCATCCCTCACTCTGGTTGCCAATCTGCCAACCACAAGATGTAGGAGTGAGGCCATACAGGATCATCTAGCCATCAGCTGACCCACCATCTAATCAAAAATGCACCAAAGTTTCCATCAGAGACCAGCCAAGCTAGACCAGAAGAAATGTCTAGCCGTTCTACAATAATTTTCATCTGAAATGAGCAGAGGCCTGAAACCCCTTCCCCCGCAGCATCTCTGCGAGGCCCAGCGCTGGCAGCAGGCAGTGGTGGGAGGCCACAGGGGCTCTCTAGGGCTGAGCTCAGTGAGAGCGATGGTTCTGGGCACTCAGCTGGTCACCATAACCAATTACAGGTCCTCAAGGAGAACTCATTCTCCAGGAGGAGGCTTTCCTCCCCTCCTACTTCAGGAAACCTGAATTCCAGAGGGGGCTTTTACTGGGTTGGGTGACAGGTACTCACCTGGGATAGTTACATTTATTTCAGCTACTGCAATAAAGAGACGAAAAATGAGTCAGCCTCTGTGCCCCGCCCCACCCACAGGGCCAAGGAGAAGCAAGGGCACGCCCTGAGCCTCCTGCCATCACTCTCCCACCCAAAATGGATCCTGAAGCAGAGAGGGGGCCCCAGGGCGTGTGGATGGGAAGATTGACCTGTTGGTGATGCCACATCTCGGGTGGCGTTGGGCCAGGGGGCTGGAAATGCAGCAGAGAGAAGGCAGAGTTGGAAGTCATGGAAAGAAGGACTCGACGAAACCTTTGGGCGGCCTCATGACAACCATCCCACCTGTCGATCCCGCCACTTGCTACCCGTGTGTGCTGCACCAGCCTCCCGCTCAGTGACCTCCCTTGGGACCAAGGCCCTGCTGCAGATCAGCCTGCTGCCGCCACCTCTCTAAGCCCAGCATGTCCCCTTTTCCATGGGAGGTTCTTTGTTGCCGCCGCCCTCTGCACCATGGACTCGCTGGCACACCGAGGGCATGCCCAGACTCAGCAGCTTGCACAGAAAACTCAGGGGCTGCAGAGGGTGGACCTGGAGCGGATCGGGGATCCTGGTACCTGGAGCCCCACGATGACTCAGCCCCTTCCAGTCCCCTGGGTACCATCCCTGCCCTAGGGATGCAGGTGGGACCCTGCTGGATCTGAGTGTGCTGCAAGGAGCAAGGGTTGGAGGGAATCCAGCCTGCTCTGACAGCCCATTGACAGAAGGTCAGAGGTGATCAAGGTCCCTTCTCCCACAAAAGTTTCCTTAGCCTGGACTGCAATGGGGAAAAGGCCCCGGAACACCCAGCCGGTTCCCTGAGCTGCTTGGGACGCTATCAACATGTTGGAGGAAAGCTCAAATTGCCTGATGGGAAGATGAAAGTCTTGGGAATCCCATGACGAGTTAGGAAGCACGTGCAGGACATCTGGGTGACAGAGGGGGAAAGCCATGTGACCCGTAGGTTCTGCCAAGAGCAGTGGTTCACCCAAAGTGAGGAGAAAAGGGACAGGTGGCCAGGGAGAAAAGGGACATCCCGACGAAGCCGCTGGGTACTTACTCAGGGCTGTGGTCTGGGGCTGAGCAGCTGTGAGAAAGAGAAGGGAAGTCAGACCCAAAGCGCACGGGGGCCCGCCCTGGACTCCAAGCTTGAAGAGGCTCAGTGGGGACACACCGAGCTGCAGCGTCTCATGTGCCCCCTGCGTGGACACCGCCAGCCACCGCCGTGCAGCTCTCAGGCCTCCAGGAGCTCCACCCTCAGTCCCACCGCCAGGGCCTGCCTGGCTGTGCCTGAGGGATCCTTCCCAGATCGCAGAAGAGGAAAGCCCCTCGCCGTGCCCGGGACAGGCTGCCCCAGCCGCACCATTGACTCCCCGTGTGAACAGGAAGGGGGAGTCCCAGCAGCCGTGGAGGAAGACCTCTTGTCC